>NW_011500042.1:327937-330836 GCF_000495115.2 Populus euphratica
GTGTATCAAATTAAAGGCATTTCTTGGTTTATAAAAGTGTATAGAAATTGTGCAATATAGTTATGACGAACCAGAGTCTAAAGAAGCAGAGGATGCTCTATAAGAGGCAGAGGAGCAAGTCCTCAAAGCCAATAGAAAGAAAAATTGCAAAGCAAAGACCATCATCTATCAAGGTCTTGATGGCGCCATATTTGATATTATTGCTTCCGCAAAAACATCAAAAGAGATATGAGAGGCTCTTCATAAAAAATACAAAAGTGTTGACAGAATCAAGAAGATTTATCTCCAATCTTTGCGAGGTAAATTCAAAGTATTGCAAATGAAGTCCTTGGAATTTATTTCTGATTATCATACAAGAATTATGGTGATAATCAATCAGATGAGAAGAAATGGAGAAGCCTTTACAGATGCTTGAATTATTGAGAAAATTTTGAGATCCCTAGATCTAAAATTTGATTTTACTGTTGTCGCTATTGAAAAGTCCAAAGAAGTGGACAAGTTGATGGTGGATAAGCTTATGAGTCCTTTGCAAGCTCATAAGCAAAAGATTGTGAAAAGAAATGGAGATAAAGTAATAGAGCATGCCTTACAATCAAAGTTGTATTTCAAAGACAGATATGAGCAAGCGGAGACTTAAATAAGTGGATACACCACTCAAGGAAGAAATCAACAAAGATGAGGAGGATTTTAGCAATTCTAAGAAAGAGGATTTGAGAATACAAGATTCAGAAGAAGAGGTGGTAGAAACACTACCGGAGGAGGCTGGAGACAACAAGCATTCACTCCTAGAAGAAGAGGAGGCGGTTACAATAACCGTGACAAAAGGAATATCCAGTGTTATAGTTGCAATCAATTTGGGCACTATAACACTAATTGTCGAAAGAGAGCCATTATAGGTAGGTGAACAAGCCAACTATGCAAAGGAGAATGCCATCATCAGAGGATCAATTGCATTATTTGTCCAACAAGGACTTAGGGAGAATCAATAGAATATTTGGTATCTAGATTCTAGAACCACCAATCACATATATGGCCAACGAGATCTATTTAATGATTTAGATGAGACCATTTAGGGATGAGTCACCTTTAGAGATATCTCAAAAGTTCCGGTAAGTGATAAAGGCAACATCTCAATTAAGTTAAAAAATGACGATCATAGCTACATTACAGATGTTTACTATGTTCCAGCCATAAAGCACAACATGTTGATTGTAGGTTAACTTATGAAAAAATATTATACTCTTTACATGAAGAATAGTCATTTGACAATCAGAGATTATAATAGGAGATTAATTGCCTATGTAAAGATACCTAAGAATAGGATGTTTCCTTTAAACATCTAATATGATGTAGCAAAGTGTTTGAGTGCCATCACCAATAATGAAGAGTGGCTGACATCTGAATTTTACAAGTCTGGAGATGCTAGCAAGCAAGAAGATGGTCAAAGGTATGCCCCATATTGATCATCCAAATAAAGTCTGTAAGAGTTATGTCCTTAACAAACATCATAGATCCAGTTTTGTTAAAGAAGTCAATCGGAAAGCAAATAAATCACTGAAGTTAGTGTATAGACATGTGTGATCCTGTAAAGCCTATATCAACTGGACAAAATAGATACTTCTTTACTTTTATTGATGATTTTAACAAAAAGACATGAATATATTTTTTGAAGAGGAAGTCTGAAGTGTTGAATTGTTTGAAAGATTTTAAAGTAATTGTTGAGAACCAAAATGGCTATAAGATCAAAACTATGAGATCTGATCAAGATGGAGAGTATATTTCAAATGATTTTGAAGCTTTTTGTACATAACAAGACATCAGACAATACCAGATTATACATCACAGCTAAATGGTGTAGTTGAGAGAGAATCGAATGATTCTTGACATGGTTGGTAAGAAGTCTACTCAAAGCAAAGAAGTTGTCTAAACAATACTAGACTCAAGCCAAGGTTGTTAAATCGTTTTTTTAACACGACATGAAATATGTAATATAAACTCGGATCTTAAAATCGTAAGTAAAATATTTTAACTAATTATATATTGACAATTCCAATCAAGTAGAAAATAATAATATAAAATAATTAAAATAAATATAAAATAAACAATATAAATATCCAAACACCTTAAAGTATAGAAATCAAATAATTAATTGTTTAAAAATATTAAATTATTTTTAATAAATGTTTTAAGGGTCATTCATTAGCTGAATCCTAAATGTATTGATTGAAATTTAAAAAACAAATATCTCCAATAAGATTAGCTATCATTTTAAGAATAATTTTTTTATTCATTTTGTTTTTTAATATTTCAAGAACATCAATAAAATCCTTCCTTGTTACTCAGATTATAAGAATAATAAACATAAAAGATAATAAATTGTAACCTAATTTGCTGCTTTAACTTTACAAGTTGTAAAAGCATGTCAATTTATTTTTAAAATATTAAACTACATAAGACTAAATTAAAATCAAAGCAATTTAATTAAACTATGAGTAAAATATTCACGACCACACAAAGTAAATTATTCACCTAAGCTATGGACCACATAAAGTTCTTACCATTCTTCTTACCATTTTGACTGCATTGGCTTTTAAAAAACCACACCGTCCATTTCCTCCTCTCTTGCATTTCTAATTTTACTCCTCCCATGACTTATATTTTCGTTGTAACCCAATTTTGGATTCACTAATTTTTTTTTAAATGTTATTTTATCTTATTATTCATGACAAAAAAATAAAAAAAAAAGAGAAAAAGAAAAGAAAAGAAAAAAAAGAGTTTAAAATATATTTTCTCGAGTCAACCATCATTTTCTGTCAAAACAGAGTCCACCAGGTCAATACGGGTCCCACCATGTCGACCGGGATAAAAAATGAGTTTCAGGCTGTTTCGGGTCAAAACC
>NW_011500042.1:332081-360300 GCF_000495115.2 Populus euphratica
GGCATCGCCTCCTCCTGAGAAAAACCCCGGCCGTTTTATACTTTTTCACCTGAACAGTAACCGCACGTGAGCCACAGGGGTACTCCGGTATTATTTTATAAAATAAATATTATTTGTCGACACGTCTCTTTTATTTACAGAAAAAGGACCGATGTCAAAAAAATTAAATACCAAATATGGATGATGTCCATTATTATTTATTTTGGTAAATCAGACGTAACTCTCCTTTTTAGGGATAAACGTCGACATTTTAGACAAAGTCTCCTAATTTTAGGGACTGGTGTGATTTTTAACGCGTCTTCTATTTTTAGGGACCGACGTTAACCATGTTAAAAAATTTACAAATAAGCTCAAAATATAATAGCATTTGAATCAAATAAGAAAAACACACAAGTAAAGGTAACCTTTCTTTGAAAGGATGTTTTAAGGGTGGTGTCTACCTTCCCTTAATCATAACTAACCCAGTACCCGAATCTCTGGGACCAATGTCTAATTTTGGATTTCTAGTTCCCTCAAATTACTAGATGGCGACTCCAATAAAATCTTTATTTCCCCCAATCAAATAAAAAATAAATTATTCTTTTTTTGTTTAAAAAAACAAACAAACAAATGGAGTGGAGTCGTCGCCCGATGTCGTGTAGCGACAATTTTCATCACCCTGAAATTCTCCGTCTCTCAAATCTCCCTCTCCCTCTTCCTTCCCTTCTCTCACCTGACCTGTCTACATCCCTAATAAAATCTCAAACCCCAATTAGCGTTGCTGGTGCTCCCCTCTTCCTCCCCTTCCCCCTCTTTCACCCGCCTTGTTTACGTCCCCAGCAAAATCTTAGACCCAAATTAACATTGCTGATGTTAGCAGTGCTAAGGTTGAGACTTGAGAATGTGAGATTTGGACAATAGACAAACAAAGAGGAAAGGGGAGGCTGGGGAGTGTGTAGCAAAGTCGAGACCGTGACTTTCGTTAAACTCGTAAACTCGGTCCGAGTTGAACAAGTTGATCGAGTTTGTTGGGTTTCGAGTTTTTAACCTGATTTTACATGTTATATATGAGTTGACTCATAAAATCGTATAATTTTATGAGTCAGTTCATGATTTTAACAACATTGGCTAAAGCTATATCATGTGCAATACATTTACTGAATCGCTGTCAACCATAAGTTTGCAAGTTGTCACTCTGGAAGAAGCATTGAGTGGTCACAAACTAAGAGTTACTCATCTTTGAGTCTTTGGTTGTGTGATATATACAAAGATCCTAAATGTAAGAAGGACCAAACTCGATAATAAAAGTGAGATGCGTCTTTGTTGGATATGGTTATAGAAGGATGGGATACAAGTTGTATAATCTCGTCATAAAGGACCAAACTCGATAATAAAAGTGAGATGCGTCTTTGTTGGATATGGTTATAGAAGGATGGGATACAAGCTGCATAATCTCGTCATAAAGAAGGTAATTATGAGTAGAGATGTTATCTTTGAAAAAGATAAAACTTGGCAATGGAATGATGATCAAGAAGCAGTCAAATGGATCAGCACCGATTTGATCCTTGAAGACGAAGTGGAAGTACTAACAGTACTTGTCGAAGGTCCTATATTACCAGCAAATGAGCCACAAAGTGCGGTAAATGGATTCCCTGTATTCAATAGGAGAAACACACTAGAATTATCATCAACATTACCATCATCATCCTTATTAGAAGGACTAAAAAAGATAAGAAATCTAGAAGAGTTGTATGATGTCACTCAAGTCATGGAAGATACAACTCTATTTTGTTTCATTGCAGATAATGACCCATTTAGCTTCAATAAAGCTCTTATAGAAAAGAAGTGGATAGGAGCAATGGATGAAGAAATACATGCCATTGAGAAGAATGATAACTATAAGCTGATTAATCTACTTGAAAACAAGAAAGTAATAGGTGTCAAATGGGTCTATAAGGCAGAAGAGTACAAAAGAAGAAGTATAATGATACAAAGCAAGATTAGTGGCAAAAGGCTACAAAGAAAGAGAAGGCATTGACTATAGAGAAGTATTTGTTCTAGCAACCCGGCTAGAGATAATCAAACTGATGATTTCACTAGCTGCATAACATAGATGGAAGATCTATCAACTCGATGTGAAGTCAGCATTTCTCAATGGCTTTCTAGAAAAAGAGATCTTTATTGAACAACCATTTGGATGGATTGAAGCTGAAAATAAAAGCAAAGTATACAAGTTAAAGAAAGCTCTCTACGGTTTGACGCAAGCTCCGCATGCTTGGAATACCAGAATTGACAAGTATTTTCAAGACATTGGATTTAAAACATATTGATATGAACATGCAATATATGTGAAGAAAAAAATAGATGGCAACATATTATTTGCGTGTCTATATGTTGATGACTTGATATTCATCAACTACAACCCTATCATGTTTGAAGACTTTAAGAAAAGCATGGTATAGGAGTTTGAGATGACAAATGTTGGCCTAATGACACATTTTCTTGGCTTAAAAGTGACATAGAAAGAAGAAGGGATTTTTATATCCCAAAGTAGTTATGCCAAAGAAATTCTTGAAAGATTTAAGATAGAAAGCTGCAATCTAATATTAACTCCAGTTGAGAATGGAGTAGAATTAAGGAAGAGTAAAGTTGGGAATGTTGATCCAACTAACTTCAAAAACTTAGTAAGAAGCTTAAGGTACTTAAATATACCAAACTGGATATAATCTATGTAGTTGGACTTATTGGCAAATATATGGAGACACCAGACCATTCTCGCTTGAATGTAGCTAAGAGAATTCTTTGCTACATCAAAGGAACAATAAATGAAGGTATGTTTTATATTTCAAGTAAAACCTTCAGTTTTGTTGGTTATTCGGATAGTGATTGGGATAGAGATTTGAATGAAAGGAAAAGCACAACAAGATTTGTCTTTTTCATGGGATATACATATTTTATATGGTCATCCAAAAAGCAATCAATAGTAACATTATCAAGTTGTGAAGTTGAATATGTTGCTACCAACTTAGTTGTATGCCATTTAATATGGTTAAGGAATATGCTAAAGCACTTAAGATTTCTTTAAGAAAATTCTACAAAGATTTATATTGATAATCGATCAGCGATTGCATTAGCAAAAAAACTAGTGTATCATAAAAGAAGTAAACATATTGATACATGTCAGCACTTTATCCGAGAGCATGTGAAAAACAAAGAAGTTGAACTAATATCTTGCAAAACAAACGATCAAGTTGCAGATATCTTTATAAAGTCATTGAAGGGAGAAATATTTATCAGATTGAAGTTCATGCTTGATATGACATCCCTCAATTGAGTTTAAAGAGGGGATTTGTTGTATTAAATTCAATCGAAGAAAGTCAAAGATGGTAACCACCACTTGCAGTCACTGCCAGCTGCTTTCACACTTGAAGTTTGGTTTTTTTTACTTTCAATTTGTGTATAAATAGACAACTAAGTTTATGTTACTGTTTGTGGAAAAGAGAAGAAAGAAACACTGGAGAGAGAGGGCATGTGTTAAGAGTTTTTGTTTATTTTGTAAGCCTTTTACTGTTGTTGAAATAAAATCATATGTTTTATACTCTCAGTGTTGAAATAAAATCGTGTTCCCCTCTTACCAACATTGAGAGGATAAAACATATGGTTTTATTTCAACAACAATAAAAAGCTTACAAAAGAAACAAAAACTCTTAACACATGCCCTCTCTCTCCAGTGTTTCTTTCTTCTCTTTTTCACAAACAGTTACATAAACTTAGCTGCCTGTTTATACACAAATTGAAAGTAAGAAAAATCAAGCTTCAAGTGTGAAAATGGCTGACGGTGTTTCTTTCTTCTCTTTTTCACAAACAGTTACATAAACTTAGCTGCCTGTTTATACACAAATTGAAAGTAACAAAAATCAAACTTCAAGTGTGAAAATGGTTGACGATGACTGTAAATGGTGGTTGCTATCTTTGACTTTCTTGGATTAAGTTTAATGCAACAAATCCCCCCTTTAAACTCAATCGAGGGTTGTCATGCCAAGTATGAACTTCAATCTGATAAATATTTCTCCTTTCAATGACTTTGTAAAGATATCTACAACTTGATCGTTTGTTTTACAGGATATCAGTTCAACTTTTTTGTTCTTCCCATGCTCTTGGATAAAATGTTGACGTGTATTAATGTGTTCACTTTTTTTGATGATACATTAAGTTCTTTGCTAATACAATCACTGATCGATTATCAAAATAAATCCCTGTAGGATTTTCTAGAGGAAATCCCCCAAGTGTTTTAACATACTCCTTAAACATATTAAATGGCATACAACTAAGTTTGACAGCAACATACTTAGCTTGATAATGTTACTATCGATTACTTCTTGAATGACTATACGAAAGATGTATCTTCTTTGAAAAAGACAAATCATATTATGCTTTTCCTTTCATCCAAATCTTTATTCTAATCACTATCCAAATAGCCAACAAGATTGAAGGTTTTACTTGAAGTATAAAACATACCTTCATTTATTGTTCCTTTGATGTAGCAAAGAATTCTCTTGACTGCATTCAAGTGATACTAGTCAGGTGTCTCGATACATCTACTGATAAGTCTAACTCCATAGAGTATATCCAGTCTGGTACATGTCAAGTACCTTAAGCTTATGAAGAAAGTTGGATTAACATTCCTAACTTTACTTTTCCTCAATTCTACTCCATTCTCAACTAGAGTTGATACTGAATTACAGTTTTCCGTCTTGAACCTTTCAAGAATATCTTTGTTATAATTGCTTTGGGATACAAAAATCCCTTCTTCTTTTTGCGTTACTTCTAAGCTAAGAAAATGTGCCATCAGATCAATGTCTCTTATCTCAAACTCATGTACCATGCTTTTCTTGAGGTCTTCAAACATGGTAGGGTTGTTGCCGGTGAATATCAAGTCATCAATATATAGATACGCAAATAATATGTTGCCATCTATTTCTTTCTTCACATATATTGCATGTTCATATGGACATGTTTCAAATCTATTATCTTGAAAATACTTATCGATTCTGGTATTCCAAACATGAGGAGTTTGCTTTAAAAAGTAGAGAGCTTTCTTTAACTTGTATACTTTGCTTTTATTTTTAGCTTCAATGTATTCAAATGGTTGTTCAATATAGATCTCTTTTTTTAGGAAGTCATTCAGAAATGCTGACTTCACATCGAGTTGATAGATCTTCTATCTATGTTGTGCAGCTAGCGACATCATCAGTTTGATTGTCTCTAGCCGGGCTACTAGAGCAAATACTTCTCTATAGTCAATGCCTTCTCTCTATTTGTAGCCTTTTGCTACTAATCTTGTTTTATATCTTTGTATTTCCCTTCTTGTGTTCTTTTTTATCTTATAGACTCATTTGACACCTACTACTTTCTTGTTTTCTAGTTGATTAGTCAGCTTATAAATATCATTCTTCTCAATAACATGTATTTCTTCATCCATTGCTTCTATCCACTTCTTTTCTACGACAACTTCATTAAAGGTAAGTGGGTCATTATCTGTAAAGAAACAAAATAGAGTTGTATCTTCTATGACTTGAGTGACATCGTACAACTCTTCTAGATTTCTCATCCTTCTTGGTCCTTCTAATAAGGATGATGGTGGTATTAATGATGATTCTAGTGTGTTTCTCCTGTTGAATATAGGGAATCTGTGTACCAGACTTTGTGGCTCATTTGCTAGTAATATAGGACCTGCGGCAAGTACTGTTAGTATTTCCACTTCGTCTTTAAGGATCAAATCAGTGTTGATCCATTTGACTGCTTCTTGGTCATCATTCAATTGCCAAGTTTTATCTTCTTCAAAGATAACATCTCTACTCATAATTACCTTCTTTGTGATGGGATTATATAGCTTGTATCATATCCTTCTATCACTATATCTGATAAAGATGCATTTCTCATTTATATCATTGAGTTTGGTCCTTCCTACATCTAGGATCTTTGTATATGCCCCACAACCAAAGATGAGTAACACTTGGTTTATGACCACTCCATGCTTCTTCCGGAGTGATATCTATAAACTTATAGTTAGGTAGTGATTCAGTAAATACACTACATATAATACAGCTTCAGCCCAATATTGTTTGGACAGCTTTTTTGCTTTAAGTAGACTTCTTGCCATGTCAAGAATCATTCGATTCTCTCTCAGCTACATCATTCAGCTGTAGTGTATAAGTTGGTGTTGTCTAATGCCTTGTTACGTGCAAAAAGCTTCAAAATCATTTGAAGAGTATTCTCCACCTTGATCAGGTCTCACAGTTCTGATCTTGTAGCCACTTTGCTTCTTAACAATTGCTTTAAAATCTTTAAAATAATTCAACACTTTAGACTTCCTCTTCAAAAATTATATACGTGTCTTTGTGCTAAAATCATCAATAAAAGTAAGTACCTATTTTGTCCAATTGATATAGGCTTTATAGGACCACATGTCTGTGTGCACTAACTCTAGTTGCTTACTTGCTTTCCAATTGATTTCTTTGGCAAAACTGGATCTATGATGTTTGCTGAGGACATAACTCTTATAGACTTCATCTGGATGATTAATGTGAGGCATACCTTTGACCATCATCTTGTTTACCTTTGGCAAAACTGGATCTATGATGTTTGTTGAGGATATAACTCTTATAGACTTCATCTGGATGATTAATGTGAGGCATACCTTTGACCATCATCTTGTTTACTAGCATCTTCAGACTTGTGAAATTCAGATGTCCAAGCTTTAGGTGCTAGAGCTAGTCCTCATTGTTGGTGATGGCACTCAAACACTTTGCTGCATCATATTAGAAGTTTAAAGGAAACATCCTATTCTTGGACATCTTTATATAGGCAATTAATCCCCTATTGTAGTCTTTGAATGTCAAATGACAATTCTTCGTGTAAAATGTATACCATTTCCTCATAAGTTAACCTACACTCAACATATTGTACTTTATGGCTAGAACATAGCAAACATCTGCTATGTAGCTATGATTGTCATTCTTTAACTTAATTAAAATGTTACATTTACCTCTTATTGGAACTTTTAAGGTATCTTCAAAGGTGACTAGTCCCTTTATAATCTTATTTAAATCACCAAATAGATCTCGTTGGCCACACATATGATTGGTGGTTCCAGAATTTAGATACCAAATATTCTTTTAATTCTCCCCAAGTTCTTCTTAGACAAATAATACAGCTGATCCCCTGATGATGGCATCCTCCTTTGCATAGTTGGCTTGTTCACCTACCTCTAATGGAGTTGTCCTTCGACATTCAGTGTTATAGTGTGCAAATTGATTACAACTATAACACTGGATATTTCTCTTATCACGGTTTTTGTAACCGCCTCCTTTTCCTCTAGGTGTGAATGCTTGTTATCCCTAGCCTCCTCTGGTGGTGTTTCTGCACCTCTTTCTCTGAATCTTATATTCTAAGATCCTTTTTCTTGAAATTATTAAAATCCTCGTCTTTGTTGACTTCTTCCTTGAGTGGTATATCCACTTCTTTGAGAGACAACTTTGATTGTAAGGCATGCTAAATTACCTTATCTCTATTTCTTTTCACAATCTTTTGCTCATGAGTTTGCAAAGAACTCATAAGCTCATCCACCATCAACTTGTCCACTTCTTTGGACTCTTCAAAAGCGACAACAACAAAATCAAATTTTAGATCTAGGGATCTTAAAATTTTCTTAGTAAATCAAGCATCTATAAAGGCTTCTCCATTTCTTCTCATCTGATTGACTATCACCATAATTCTTATGTGATAATCAGAAATAGATTCTGAGGACTTCATTTGCAATAATTTAAATTTACCTCGCAAAGATTGGAGACAACTCTTCTTGATTCTGTCAGCACTTTTATATTTTTGTTGGAGAGCCTCTCATATCTCTTTTGATGTTTTTGTGGAAGCAATAATATCAAATATGGTGCCATCAAGATCTTGATAGATGATGGCCTTTGCTTTGCTATTTTTCTTTCTACTGGCTTTGAGGACATGTTTCTCTACCTCTTATAAAGCATCCTCTACTTCTTTGGACTCTGGTTCGTCATAACCATATTGCACAATTTCTATACACTTTTATGAACCAAGAAATGCCTTTAATTTGATACACCAACTATCATAATTGTCTTTAGTCAGTTGTGGGATGAGTGTTTCTGCATTTTCTATAGTCATTTTGCTCTTTGAATGACTATATCACCTTCTGGGAGTTGAATTAGAAAAACAAACACTGTGGATGGATCTGAAATGCTCAAAACAATAGGGAACCGATCTGACTTGGTTGTAAATGGGTCAAAAATAGGCTGAACCGGTCAGGAAACCGATTCTGGACGTCAGATAATTTGCTAAGGTTGAACCGCGAATATTCTCTTGGCTCGACTAGCGGCTCAGCTTAGCAGTGGCTTAAGAGGCGTTGTGCGGCTCAAATATGATACGCTTGTGGCTCGGTCGTCTTCTTCCTTTAGGCGCGTCGGATACGCGTGGGTTACAGTATCAAACTTTTAGGCGGCGTGTGTGGGCTACCTCCTACTCCGATGATGCTGATTTTTGCATTAGTGAGTTCGTATCGATGAGCCCTACATGTGGAAAATCAAAAAAGGTTTTGGACAACTTTGAAAAATCGGATGTATCCAAACTACGCCTCTTTTTTCTAACGAACGAGGCTCTAATACCAATTATTGGTGAGAGGAACCACTGGTGGTGGCTTTAAAATACTCAGAGGGGATAAAACGCATGGTTTCATTTAAACAACAATAAAAAGCTTACAAAATAAACAAAAACTCTTACTACACACCCTCTTTAGTGTTTCTTTCTTCTCTTTTTCACATATAGTAACATAAACTTAGCTACCTATTTATACACAAATTGAAAGTAAGAAAAATCAAACTTCAAGTATGAATGCGGTTGGCGATTTGAGAAGTGATTGCAAGTGGTGGTTACCATCTTTGACTTTATTGGATTGAGTTTAATGCAACACTTATGCCCACCAAAAGCAGGAGACAACATATTTCACTATAAGATATATCCTACACCATGTATACCCTAAATGAATATTTTAAAGGAAAATTATAATTTATTTCATTAATAACCTTACAAGAGTCTCTAAGCAGAGAAGTTTTAAAAGTTTGATTTTCTATCTTATACTTGACAAATAAAACTTCTCTGCTTAGAGACTCTTGTAAGGTTGTTACTGAAATAAATTATAATTTTCATTAAGCGTATTGATAACTAAGAGGAAGTCCTCATGAAAGCCTATTCCTTTTCTTTTTCCCTCTTGAGCAAAAAATGTTATGCCTTCAACAATGTCAAACCTGTCCCGAAATTATATTTCTGCAGGTGCAGCTGATTCCATACAATCCAGATGTTCTTGATCAGTCTATCCTATGGACCCAAAGCAAGGACTTGGGTGATGGTTTTAGAGCTGTAAGGATGGTTAACAATACCCACCTGAATGTTGATGCTTTTCATGGTGATAAGAAATCTGGTGGGGTTCATGACGGTACCACTATTGTGCTCTGGAAATGGAACAAAGGTGATAACCAACGATGGAAGATCATTCCAGCTCAGTACTGTAAGTTTCTAAACAAGCAAAACACAAGGATTTACAATTCTTATTTAAGATTTACTATCTCTTTGTTTTTCATCATGCAAACATCATATAAAAACACAAATCCAAGATGATTTCATTTGATAAAAAAGAAGTCCAAGATTAATTAAGTATATACGCCTTCATGCTTTTATTGATGTTCTTGCTGGTGATCGTTATGCAGGAAATTATGTGTGATGGCGTTGCCATTTCTGGAGGCTATGTTATATTTGTTGAACCTTGAATAAATTCTCGGGAGAATTGGTTTGTGTTCGTTTTGAGAATGTTTTGTGCTTTTTGGTATGAAAAATTTATGGCAAACACTCTTTTAGCTTTGTCTTTATGTATGATATTATTTATTATCGTTAATAATTCCATGTTGTGTAATCAATCAAAACATATATCACAGAATTTGCTCGGATAAACCTACTGTAAAAATTACCAAACAGGTTTTTTGGTGTTTTTTTGCTCTTGAAGTTTACTTCACATGTTTAACTTTCAGCTCTTCTTTAGCTCAAGGCAACATATAAAGACTGTAAGGTTCTAAAATCAAAGGTAATAAGTCTGATAGCTTATCAAACTTCATGTATTTAGATTAATGTATAATTAAATTTAAGGATGTTCAGTCTGATATATTGTCATATCAACATGTACTGAGGCACAATGCGTGCCTAAATATAAGAATCCATGTACTTGGGCTTAAAGTATACATAAACAGGATGTATATACTTTGGCTGTTCGGTTTGATATATTGCCATACAAACATGTACTGAGGCAGAATGAGCGCCTCAATATAAGGATGCATGTATTTAGGCTTAAAGTATATATAAACGCAGGAATGTTGGGTGGATATGTTGTTAGATTTAAATGTATTTGGGTTTAACGCATAGTAGAATTCATGATATTAGGTTTGGTATCTTGCTAGACTCACATGTATTTGGACTAAACGCGTAGCTGCCCTCAAGAACATTGAGTTTGACATCTCATCCGATTTATATATATTTGAGATTAGTGCATAACTGAATCTAAGGTTATGAGACTTAAAGATATTTTGTCAAGCTTATATATATTGAGTTATTGCCTTGTTTTTAAACTTTTTAAACATATTCTTTAAGCAAAAATAACATTTATAATGATCCATTACAAACATATAACTATAACATAAAAACAAAATCAATAAAAGCACTTGAACAAAAAGAAAAAAAAAGGTCATAAACCACATACTTTGTATCTAACCACTTAGTATACCTTATCAATGAGCTTCTGAGAAGAGCATGGTTTAAATTTGCCTCTAATGTAGGAAATTTTGCATACATGCACAAACTACATATAATGACATTATGCTTCCATAAATTGACAATATAAATTGTGTTTTCAAGGAAATATTTTGGGATAATTATCAATTCTCTTATAAAAAATCTTTTATAAAAATTTTTTCATAAACTTTTTTCATCCATCTGATCTTAAAACACATTAACTCATTTATTTATTTTTTCTTGAAAAATTTTATTTTGGCTTTTACACATACAAATGATTTAACAAATTTCATATAGAAAATATCTTATCCCTACAAGATTATATATCTACATCCTATATGTACAATATTTATATTATTTATATTATGTTTATCATTATATTTTATAACGTAAACTATATATAAAAGCTTGGCATTATAAATATCTTTTTTTTCTTTAAATCAATAATATTATAGAGATTGTATGTGCAAAACAAAAATAGTTCAAATAACTATCTAAATATTTGTTTCAATTAAAAAAATTATATATTATATATATAATATAATAAAAATGCAAATATATGTAAAAATTATAAATATAAATAAGTACAAGGGCTTGAGTATGAAACTTGTATAGAACTTTTTTTTTTTCAACCTAACATTATGGGACACACACCTATGATAAAAAATCAGTGTACTTTTTACTTTTTATATAATGAAAACTCTTCTTGAATTTACTCTTTTGTATCCATTAATTATTTATTTTTATACATTATCTCTAGTTAACTCAATAAATAAATAATTATTTATTTCTATACCAATATTAGTTATGCACTCAGAAGTGATATCATTAAGTACTTTTCATTTATGATATCATCTTTTATTTCCTCAAATTTTTGTAAAAAATATTATAATTAATATATTTTGTAAGACAATTATTTGGTGATATAATTATGAAAGTCATCTCTTATTAGCATGCATATTTTATGTTTAAATTAAATACTAAGTTAATTGAATAAATTCGAAGAACAAAGGTTAATAGTACAAAATTCAAGAACATAAATTCAAAGAATACACAAATTAATTAATTAAATTAAAAGTAGATAAATTAAGCCTATGGGTATATGAATAACTCCATGGAAATGAAAGTGAAAATAAAACACAACGATTAATTCCTAATAAATTAAACATTAAAAGATGAGATTGAAAAAACAATCAGATTTAATAAAAAAACCTAAGAAAAATGATCGAAGCCAGCCCATGTTAATATTCAAAATCCGTGACCCTGGTTAGAAGCTCGACTGACCTATAGAAGGAAAAACCTAAAAATAATGAAGTAAAATTCTTAATTATAAAATAATAAGGGATAAAATTGAAGGGGGGAAAAAACAATAAAGAAAGGGTAAAAAAATAGTAATAAAAAGAAAGGGAAATGAATTTGACATAAAATAAATCAAAATCAAATGTTGAGAGATAAAATTGAAAACAAAATTTAATTAGGAAAAGAATAAAAGAAAGAAAGGGATGAAATTAAGAATAAAACCCAATCAGAAAAAAGATAAAAATAATAATAATTAAAAGAATAAAGATCAAATTTGGTATAAAAATTGAATGAAAACAAATGATGATGGATGAAATTGAAGAATAAAATTGACTTACAAAAGATTAAAAAAAAATAATAAGTAACTCTCAAGAAAATAAAGACCAAATTGAATACAAAAAACAAATGAAAAGAAACTTTTGTATTTTACCAAGGAGAAGAGAGAGAAAAAAAGAAGAAAAAAAAAAGTCTATTGGAGCAACATTATTAGACCGTCATCGACACCCCCTAGCAACTGGTAAGATCTCGATACACCACTCATAACGTCATTGTAGAAGGTGATTTGTAACTGTTGAAGGTTCCACCAAGCATGCTTGAAAAGTGCAGTCTTTTCTTACTCGTTAACTCATGTATTATATACACCAACCACCTTTCTCGTTTAATATATATATTATATATGTTAAGATTCAATTGTCCCTAAATCTATTTAATAATTATAAAAAGTCATATTAAAATGACTAAAACATGCGGGGAAACATGTTTAAGAAAACAAAATTTCAAGGGTAATTAAGTAATTATATAGTGCATGAAAAGATGAAAAATAAATAAAAAAAAAGTGTTAAGAAACATATTTTCCACATTTAACTTGATAATGCCAACTAACCTTATAAAAAAAACTATTTTGCCTCTCAATTTGTGCTTCCTTGACTTATATTGTAAAGGGTAAAAATATCATTATATCGTAACAACCAACAATATATTAAATCTTAAAATATATATAGTGTTTTATCTATGAGCCTTACTTTTTTTTTACTAGAACATTGCCTTGTGGTATGTTCATGGTTAGATCAAATTTATGTTTTTAACATAAAAAGCAATATCTAGGTATTGCTAAATTTTCTTTGTATAAAGAAAAATTTAAATTATGTAGGAATTGATTTCATGTGACTCAATTACCATGACGGGTTCAAAGGCAATTTGGATGATCGATGAAAATATAGTTTAAGTGAAAATAAATATTTAAAATGAGATTTTTTTTAATAAACATTAAGATGACAACATATTGCATCGATTCAGATTAATTTAGGTCAACTTACCAATTTGCATACTAAGTGATGAAATCATGATAACCCTATAGAAAATAAATTAAAATAAATCAGAAATTCAATTTCTAATAAATCCAATATTAAAGGATGGAACTGAAAAAAATAAATTAAAAAAGATAAAAAAAATTAACCTGAGTTAATCTGTCAAACTCATAACTCGGTTCATGAGACTAAGATAACCCAATAGAAAGAAAATTGAAATAAACTATATAGTTCAATTCTCAAATAAATAAGTGTTGAAAGATGAAATTAAAAAAAATAATTAAAAAATAACACAAATAAATGACTCAAATCAACTAAGGTTAATATACAAAACTTGTAACTCGAATAACGAGATTGAGATAATCTTATAAAAAACATACCAAAAACGTGCCACAAACCTAATTTCCAATTAATTTAATATTGAAAGATGATTTAAAAAAAAAATATTTTTTAAAAAAACTCAAGTCAATTAAGTTAACTTATTAACATGTGATCATGATTATAAGTCTGAGATAATCTCATAAAAAATAAATTATAAAAATTATGAAATTCAATCTTTAATAAATCTAATATTAAAAATTAAAAATTAAAAAAATAAACAAAGAAAGTAAAGATTAAAAACACTATTATAATAAATAATTTTGAAATGGGCATTATATTTTAAACTCCTTTTTCCTTAACTTTTTAATAATTAATAATAATTTTTGAAAAGTAGTGCTCGGTGATAACCAAAAAACAATATCTTTTCAATGTTGTGCCTATGACAAGGCAAGTTTGACAAGCACTAATTGGTCCATCCTATGTGTAAGAATATCTGTAAAAATATCTGACAATGTATTAATAGTAATGTTTAATTTTTAAATTATCTTTTATTTAAAAATATATTAAAATAATATTTTTTTAATTTTTTATATTAACATCAAATTAAATTTAAAATAAAAAAATAAAATTAATTTTGAATAAGAAATTCAGATTTTTAGCAAGGCAAACAGCATCTATTAGTTTTTTTTTTAGAATTGTTTAAAAATATAGTAATAATTATTTTTTAAATTAATATCAATTTATAAAAATATTTAAAAATAAAAATAATTAAAAAAAGCTCTATTTTTTTTTTTAAATATACTTTTAAATTACAAAAACAAAGATATCGTGGTACTGCCACGCGCAAACTGGATCACCGATCATTGTTAATCAAACACAATTCTCCACATCATCCCTCCCGAACATTAATCAAGATCACCGGAAACACCCACGGAATTCCCTCCCGGCCGCCACTCTCACACTCATCACCACCGAAGAAACGATGATGAAGAAGAGAGAAGAGAGCATTACCCGCCACCAAACACCACCCCACCACCACCATCTTTCCACCAACAACCACGCCCTCCTCACACTACTATCAAGAACCTCCACAACCACCATCTTCCCACCAACCACCACCTCCCTCCTCACACTACTATCAAGAACCTCCACAACCACCATCTTCCCACCAACCACCACCTCCCTCCTCACACTACTATCAAGAACCTCCACAACCACCAAGACCATATTTTCAAGAAGCTACCTATGCACCTTCACCACCACCTCCATTTCAAGAAACTCAAGTCATTCGCACATCTCATCATTATCCACCACCACCACCACCAACACAAGTGAATCATGTTTCTCATGAAAAAACTGAAACCCATCAGTCTTTTAAGCCGCATATGCCATCTTCCATTCACCAGCAAACTCATCAATCTGGCTCTGCTTCTGGGCTTGACCTTTATAATAAACCTAGCTTCAAGGTTTACAGCAAAGCTGAACCTGATTTTCACCTCACTATTAGGGACGGAAGAGTGATTCTTGCTCGGTCAAATCCTTCCGATGATTTCCAAGCATGTAAAAATCAAAACTTTCCTTTCTCTCTCTCCATTTGTCTATAAAAATTACCTTCCTTTGCACATTTTTGCTTCTATTTCATGTAGTTTTGTTTTTAAAATTCACATTACTATAATCTGGTTTTGTCTTTTTATGTGCTTTGTTTTTTGGTTGGTTTGGTTACAATTCTCATGAGTATTTAATCTGATCATTGATTTGTAATTCAAAATTCCATAAGCATGAAAAGATCACAATTTTTTGTCCTTGTCTTTGGTTATTTGGTTAATGTTTACAATCATATGATCCTTGTGCAGACTGATCATTTTAGTTGTTTAGACCTGCTTGCCTTAGTTTTTCATTATTCCATTTCAGGGTTTTGGGGTCTTACATATTTGTAGTTGTGCTTGATTTGTGCTGGTTGTTGTTGTTGTTATAGAACTGGTTTAAAGATGAGAAGTACAGCACCAGAGTGAAGGATTCGGAAGGATGTCCTGCCTTTGCTTTGGTAAACAAGGCCACCGGTCAGGCCATAAAGCATTCCATTGGAGAGGCAAACCCTGTAAGAAATTCTCTGAGATCATGAACTTGTTGAAAGTTTGTTCTTCTATGTCTTTCATTTTCATGTCTCATGGCCTTGACCTTTAGTTGCGGAAAACATGACTTTGTAAAGCGTCATTTTTTGACAGATTTTGTTTCATTTCATTTTATATATGCATTTGTGTATTCTCGTTTTCTTCGATACTGAGTCCAAATAGCCCATACGTTTTGGAAACATAGAAGGTGCTCGTATGAGCTTGACTCAACGTTGTATAAGCAGCTTTTAAACCTGATCAAGGTAATTTGGGACTGAAATGTGAACAAGAGCTACTTTTAATGATTTAATACGTTGTCCAAAACTCTATATTCTATAGGAAACCAAGAGGTTGATGTTTTTGTTTTCCTTTGGAAGTTTGGGCATTGCTGATAAGACTGTGACTGGATATTTTACACAAGGCAACAGTTTCAGTAAATTTCAGTTGTGATCTCAGATACATTGCTTGCCACTGTTGTTCATGACCATAAATGATCCAACATTGTGTATCCTCTTTGAGGCCCAAATCGTGTTTTGGTGACATTTGGAAACATAATGTGGCGAGATTGGATTGAACAACAGAGTAGAATTTCTTCATTTATTGTCCTCAGATTATTCAAAACATGTTCAGCACATATGTTTTGGGTTTTAATGCAGCAAACCTTCAAATCTCCCTATTCATTTTATCCAAGCTACTCATCCTAGACAAGAACTGGTGTCACAAATTATGAAGTATTTAGCATTTAATTTACTTATGTTGTTTTCTTTTTATTGAGAAAGAACAAGCATGCTTCCCACATTTCACAGCTTGGAATCTATTGAGGGGAGTGTAGGTGTAAACACAGTAATGACCAGGCCACTTGCTAACTAGTGTCAATTTGATACACCAACTATCATAATTGTCTTTACCCAAATATAATTTTAAGGCTTCTAATACACAGCTCTTATTGCCTATCACTTGATTGTTCTATACCAGCTTTCAACTTGTGGGCATGCATGGAGGTGTACCATGGTACCATAGAGAAAATTGAGGTTACTACCATTAGAAACATTTTAAATTAGCTTGAACTTGATTTTCTTTCTTATACTTGACAAATAAAACTTCTCTGCTTAGAAAATCTTGTAAGGTTGTTAATGAAATAAATTATAATTTTCCTTCAAAATATTCGTTTAGGGTGCACTTGGTTTAGGATATATCATGTAGTGAAATATGTCGTGTCCTTGCTTTTGGTGGGTATAGGTGTTGCATTAAACTTAATCCAAGAAATTCGAAGACGACAATCACCACTTGTAGTCACTGCCTGCGGCTTCTCAAACCGCTAATCGCCAGCCGCCTTCACATTTAAAGTTTGATTTTTCTTACTTTCAATTTGTGTATAAATAGCCCACTAAGTTTATGTTACTGTGTGTAGAAAAGAGAAGAAAGAAACATTAGAGAGAAAGAGAGAGGGTATGTATTAAGAGTTTTTGTTTATTTTATAAGCTTTTTATTGTTGTTGAAATAAAATTGTGGGTTTTATCTTATCAGAGTATTTTAAAGCCACCACTAGTGGTTTCTCCCACCAACAATTGGTATCAGAATCTCGTTCGTCAGAAAACAAAGGCGTAGTTGGGATACATTTGACTTTTCAAAGTTGTCCAAAACGCTTTTTGATTATTCCACATGTAGGGCTCATTGATACGAACTCACTAGTATAAAAATTAGCATTAACGGAGTAGGAGGTAGCCCACACACGCCGCTTGAAAGTTTGATACTGTAACCCACGTGCATCCGACGTGCCTAGAGGAAGAAGAAGACCGAGCCATAAGCGTGTCATATTTGAGCCGCACAACGCCTCCTAAGTCGTTGCCAAGTCGAGCCGCTAGTTGAGCCAAGAGAATATTCCCTAGAATATTCGCGATTCAACCCTAGCGAATTGTCCGACGTTCAGAATCGGTTTCCTGACCGGTTCAGCCTATTTTTGACCCATTTGCAACTAAGTCAGACCGGTTCTCTATTGTTTTGAGCATTTTAGATCCATCAACAGTGTTAATTTGCTCGGATAAACCTACTGTAAAAATTACCAAACAGGTTTTTTGGTGTTTTTTTGCTCTTGAAGTTTACTTCACATGTTTAACTTTCAGCTCTTCTTTAGCTCAAGGCAACATATAAAGACTGTAAGGCAAAATTTCATGTATTTAATATATAGCTGAACCTAAAAATATTTGATTTGATATATTACCATACCAGCATGTACTTTGTACATGCCTGAATACAAGGATGCATGTATTTGGACTTAAAGCATACATAAACACAAGAATGTTGGGTAGATATGTTAGTTTTACATGTACTTGGGTTTAATGCATGATAGAATTTATGATGTTAGATTTTGTTTTTTGCTAGATTTACATATATTTGAACTAAATACATAACTGTGTACTTGGGTTTAATGCATGATAGAATTTATGATGTTAGATTTTGTTTTTTGCTAGATTTACATATATTTGAACTAAATACATAACTGTTTTTAAGAACATTGAGTTTAACATCTCACCTGATTTATGTATATTCAAGTTTAATACATTTAAGCTTCGTGCATAACTTTTAAGAACATTGAGTTTAACATCTCACCTGATTTATGTATTTATGTATATTCGAGTTTAATACATTTAAGCTTCGTGCATAACTGAATGGATGTTAGACTTAAAGATAAGGTTAAATCTATATTATCTCATATTATTTGGGTTTTGATATTTTGTTAAGCTTAGGTATAATAAGTTATTGCCTTGTTTTTAAACCTTTTAAACATATTTTTTAAGCAAAAATAACAAATATATAATTATAACATAAAAACAAAATCAATAAGAGCACTTGAACAGAGAAAAAAAGAAGAAGTTATAAACCACATATTTGTATCTAACCACTTAGTGCAACATATCAAATGGGCTTATAGAAAGAGTCTAGCGTACATGAAAAAACTGCAATGATATTAGGCTTTCATAAGTTAACAATACAAATGGTGTTTTTAAGGAAATATTTTGATAATTACCAAAATTCTCTTGTAAAAATTCTTTTATAAAAATATTTTTATAAAACTTTTTGCATCTATCTGACCTTAAAACCCGTTAACTCATCTGGTTTTTTTATTTTTGAAAAAATTGATTTTGAATTTTACACATACAAATTATTTAACAGATTTCATATAGAAAATATCTTACCCCTATAAGATTATATATATGCATATTATATGTATAATATTTAATATGTATAATATTTGTATCATGTTTATGATTATATATCATAACGTACACTATATATAAAAGCTTGGCATTATAAATATCTTTCTTCTTTAAGTCAATAATATTATAGAGATTGTATGTGCAAAAAAAAAAAGTTTAAATAACTATCTAAACATTCGTTTCAATTAAAAAAAAAAATGATACATTATATATGTAATATATAAAAATGTAAATATAATGTAAAAATTATAAATATAAATAAGTACAAGGGCTTGAGTATAAAACCTTGTATAAATCCTTTATTTCTTTTTCCTCTTAATAGAATGTGATTCTGTGTTTTTTTATTTCTCCTAAAGGTACAGTTAAATGCTACCTGCATTTTTAGCCTAACATTACCAGATACATACATGTGTACAAGAAATTAGTGTACTTTTTACTGTTTATACAGTGAAAACTCTTGAATGTTAATTATTTATTTCTATACATCCTCTCTAATTAACTCAATAAATAAATAATTATTTATTTTTATATTAATATTAATTATGCACTCAGAAATGATATCATTAAGTACTTTTCATTTTTGATATCACCTTTCATTTCCTCGGATTTTTGTAAGAAATATTACCTTTAATATATTTTGTAAGACAATTATTTGGTGATATAAATCTTATATAAATATGAAAGTCATCTCTTATTAGCATAGATTATCTTATTAGCATAGATTAGCATGCATATTTTATGTTGAAATTAACTATTGAGTTAATTGGATAAATTAACTATTTTATAAAACTTTTTGCATCTATCTGACCTTAAAACCCGTTAACTCATCTGGTTTTTTTATTTTTGAAAAAATTGATTTTGAATTTTACACATACAAATTATTTAACAGATTTCATATAGAAAATATCTTACCCCTATAAGATTATATATATGCATATTATATGTATAATATTTAATATGTATAATATTTGTATCATGTTTATGATTATATATCATAACGTACACTATATATAAAAGCTTGGCATTATAAATATCTTTCTTCTTTAAGTCAATAATATTATAGAGATTGTATGTGCAAAAAAAAAAAGTTTAAATAACTATCTAAACATTCGTTTCAATTAAAAAAAAAAATGATACATTATATATGTAATATATAAAAATGTAAATATAATGTAAAAATTATAAATATAAATAAGTACAAGGGCTTGAGTATAAAACCTTGTATAAATCCTTTATTTCTTTTTCCTCTTAATAGAATGTGATTCTGTGTTTTTTTATTTCTCCTAAAGGTACAGTTAAATGCTACCTGCATTTTTAGCCTAACATTACCAGATACATACATGTGTACAAGAAATTAGTGTACTTTTTACTGTTTATACAGTGAAAACTCTTGAATGTTAATTATTTATTTCTATACATCCTCTCTAATTAACTCAATAAATAAATAATTATTTATTTTTATATTAATATTAATTATGCACTCAGAAATGATATCATTAAGTACTTTTCATTTTTGATATCACCTTTCATTTCCTCGGATTTTTGTAAGAAATATTACCTTTAATATATTTTGTAAGACAATTATTTGGTGATATAAATCTTATATAAATATGAAAGTCATCTCTTATTAGCATAGATTATCTTATTAGCATAGATTAGCATGCATATTTTATGTTGAAATTAACTATTGAGTTAATTGGATAAATTAACTATTTTATAAAACTTTTTGCATCTATCTGACCTTAAAACCCGTTAACTCATCTGGTTTTTTTATTTTTGAAAAAATTGATTTTGAATTTTACACATACAAATTATTTAACAGATTTCATATAGAAAATATCTTAAAAAAAAATTATTTTTTTTTTAATTTAATCCTTCAACATTAAGCTAATTGGAAATTAAATTTTAAAATTTATTATTTTGTTTTCTATGAGGTTATCGTGATCTCAAAAAAAAATCTCAGTATTGGATTCGTGCTTAATTTTGTGCTTTTTATAAAATATTTTTTAAAAATATTTTTCAAATTTCTTTGAAAAGGGCCAAACCCGATCCAAAAAGAAACTGGAACGAAATTAGCCCAAAAAAATACAAACTATCTTATATTAGGTTGAACTCAGCCTAGCCACGTAGACTAGGCTGATGATCCAACCAGGACTGGTTATTATGCCCATGCATAGTGACCAGTCAAATACAATTAGATGGTTATTGTGCTCATAGAAGTAACTGGGTAATTATTTTTCCTTACTTGTAGAAACATACATAGTGCACGTTCTACATGCAAGAAGATGAAACATGAAACAAAGATGAGGGAGAGAGAATTACTGAAATAAAGGCACTTCATTAAATGGGCTGACAATGGCTTATGGTGGTAGCGACGACTGAAAAGCCTGGTGGGAACTACTGTGATGCTTTTTATTTTTCCATGCAAAAACACCAGTACTAATGTCTTCTCTTTTATTTTATTTTTTCTATTTTCCTTACCTCGATTTTGTTCTATTTCTCCTCTCTTTATCTCTGTTCTTCTGCTCTTTTCTTTCTCTTCATATGCCCCCTATTTATTTTCTCCCTTGTTTTTTTATCAGTTCTCTCCTCTCTCTCTATTTTCATTCTCTCTTTTTATCCCTCTCTAATCCTCCCTCCTGGTGTTGTTCTCTTCCCCCATATTTATAGGTGGAAAACAAGGAAAAAAAAGCTACTACCTTCGTTCAGTCATGGCACAGGGGCAGGGTGGTCGGACGGCCACTAGGCAACCACCTCAAGGTTGCCCGAGGGTTTGTCCCCTCTATTTTTTCATCTCGTGGTTGGCCACAAGTTAGAGTTTAGGCAAGTAGGGGTCTTTATCGGGTTTTTTAGGAGAGAAAGGAAGAGGAATAGATGTAGGTGAACAAATGTTTTTTCTTCCTCTACGTCGCACATCCAAGGAAAGATGGAGACTCACAATGCCGTTCAAAATGACACTATTTTGGGCTTTTTCTCTTTTTTTTTTCTTTTTTTTTTACATTGGATTAAATAACGTTGTTTTTCACAAAACACATTGTTTCATTTAAAAGAAAATGGTGTCAAGACTTTTTTCAATTTCCAAATTAGTCCTTAGTTTGTGATTTGTTCAATCAAGTCTTTAATTGCAATCTTAATTTTAAGAATCATTCAATTACATCCCTATCAAATTTCAATGTTGGCCTTGATGTTAGCTGTCTTTTTCACTTTAGTCCCTAGTCTCAGATTTATGCAATTTGACTCTCAATTGATTAATAAACTTTCAATTTCTTCAATTTGGCTCCTGTTTCAAGCAAATTCCAGTCCTTCTATTCACACACCTTTTCCAGTTTGGCCCTTAATTTAGGAGTTTTTCAATCAAGTCCCTAATTGGCCCTTAAAGTTCAATATTTATATAAGTAAGCCCCTGATTTAATCAAATCAACTCTTAAAAATTATAATTTAACTCCAGAACTTTAATTTCTTCTAATTAAAGCTCAAATTGACTTCAAGATCAACTTTTCTTACAATCAAACCCTTCATAAATTCAATTAAACATATGATTTTGGTCTTTTTTCCTCAAATTGATTTTTTTTTTCAACAGAGCTCTCATCAGTTAAATATATAATATTAAATTTCAATCTTGTATTTTTAAACCTCCTCAACCAATTTCTAACTATTTTCTAGGCATTACGACGTCCTATTCTCATCAGTTAAATATATAATATTAAATTTCAATCTTGTATTTTTAAACCTCCTCAACCAATTTCTGACTATTTTCTAAGCGTTACGACGTCCTATTCTCACTGCTATATATTTTGTTTATTTCTTCTTACTATATTTTTTTATATTTCTTCCTTTTTTGTGTGGAGACATAAAAAAAAGTTATAACAATGATTTAGACAAACTTTAAAAGAATGGAATAATTAAAGGAAATTAGCAAACAAGCAACACATGAACACATAAAATGATGCAATAACAGTTTTCAACTTTAAACTAGAATATTGATGCAATAACAACTTTCAACTTAAAAAACACAAGATATAGTAAACCACCTTTACCAAATATATGTTTGTTTGTTTAGGAATTAGCTTCCACACCTACAAAACCTAAACAAATCCAGAAGAACATGAGAAAACCAAGATAGGACCAAATACACATAAAACTGAAAAAAAGTTCCAATAGGAAAAACAATCTAACATTTTGAAAAATGCTATTTTCTAGAAACTCTAGAAATTATTCAAAATGGTCTAATCATTTTTTGAATTGGTCCAACCATTTCTTAAAAATTCTATAATTTATTCATAATGGTCTAACAAGTTTAACAATGCTTCAACCAATTTTACAATGGGTAGTTATCTTTTAGAAGTCGTATCCAACATTTAGTTTAAGCTTTTTTCCTTATAAAACCCCATCTCTTTAGAAAAATAAAAAAGGACATCTAAGGCAAGATTTTGATCATATTCCTACTTTTATACAACCTTTTTTATACTTTTAATTTATCCAAAACAAGGTTTAAATGTTTTGGGCAAAACTATTTCAAGTGCTTAATTTGTATTACATCTAACATTATTAAAAAAGTAATATTATGGAAAATATAAGTGACATTTAAAACATTTAAAAAGCCTTCTAAAATCTATTGAAGTGATTTATTACTTGTCTATCTATAAGTATTGGTGGAGAAGGGTTTTCTAACCTTGTGCTGTAAAAAAGATTAAGTGGAATGTTTGATCCTTTTTCTATGTAAAAAGATTTGATTTGATCTTGAACCTATAAAATGATTAAGTTAGATATTGAGTCAGGAAAAGGATTCAAAAAGGTTTTCAATATTGATCGTATAAAAGATTGTGATAGGTACGATCTTAAGCTCACAAAACAATTGAATTAGAGCTTGAACTTAAAAAAAGGTTTAAGAATTATAACCTTTAGAAAATATTATGTAAATATTTAGTCTCAACTACTAAGAAGACCGTGTGTGATAATAAACTCTTGAACAATACTGTAAAATAAAAATTAGACAATTGATCAATCCTTTTTAAAAAATCCTTGTACACATTCTATTAACTCTATTTCCTCACTTATTATGTTGATTGTTTTGGTTCATCTTCATTGTTTTGAGATTATTTGTATTAATTATTATGTTGTGCTATATATTGTTTTAAGTTAAGAAAAGGTTTTTTAATTAGCAACTTAAAAAATATATCCCTATTCTGATTTATATTTTCTGGTTAGATGAAGATCAAAAACACTTAAATAATATATCTCTTGTCAAGAAGAACCTATTAACATCAATATGAATTCTTCTTTGTTATTGAAATATGGCTAACTGGCCACTTTTTTTCTCTTTATTTTTCATCAACTTTCTCAATTCTTTATAAAAAAAAAAGGACTAAAACATTAAAAAAATAGGAACTAAACATAAAAGTATAAAATTAGAAGGACTAAATATGCATAGATGAAGACTTTTGGGATGGAAATGATATTTTTGCTTGAAAAAAAAAAACCTCATTTTTCTCTTTTTTTAATTGTTTTTTATACAACAATTCTAATTTATATTTAATTAAATTGACCTCTAATTATATTCTGAAATTTTATCAAACAACTTGAATGCTAAAGAACATGCAAGCAGAAAAAAGCATCACCATATAAAATATTAGAAACATCACATGGAAGGATGAAATATAAAATTCAATGATAAAAATAAAAAATAAAAAAAATTAGTTATTTCAATTTATTTATAAATAATATATTTCCAATGCTTTGTGAGTAGATAAACACTACTAAATAATAAAAATATATACTGTTTTAGTTATAGTTTTTAAACTGACACGAGATTAACTCAGAACATGTCATTGATTAATAAATTATAGGTCATAGGTTAGGTGAATTAACTAAATTAACTTGGGTTAGCCTATTTTTTTTTATTTAAAAAAATTAAAAAAATATTATATTGAGAAAAATATAATAAAAAAATAAAATTAATAGGTTTTGACCAGATTTTTTCTAAACCGACCAAGTTATAGATTAACCTCAGTTTTTAACCAGGTTATATTATATCAGTTTCTTTTTTATTTTTATTGAAACCTAGCCTATTCTGAACTCTAAATCACTCGAGTCATGAGTTAACCTAATAGGTAATGTTGAATTTTAAAATAATATTTTTAATTTTTTTATATTAATAAAAATGATAATAAAATATATTTGTATCGTTTTAGGTGGTGTTAATAAACGAATACATAATAATAATAATAATAATAATAATAATGGTGGAAATTAGTAAACGAATACATAATAATAATAATAATAATAATAATAATAATAATAATAATAATAATAATAATAGAAATTATTTACATTTTAACTCTTATTCTCACCTATTATTTCATTTTTTCTTTTTCTTTTTTTAAATCAAATGTTTTTAAATTGGGAATGAGACTTCAATTCTCATCATCATCATTTCTGACTATCACCTTAGATCACAAACTCAGTACATGGGATTGAAATAAATAGTTGCGAGTGTTGATGGAGACGTCATGACCAAATTGCAAGTTAATTACGGTTTTAATTTAAATAATACTAGGAATACTGGATAAAAGAAATTACGGTTTTAATTTAAATAATACTAGATAAAAAAAATTTACCATCAAATTTAAATATAATACTAACTTTTCTATCAAGTACCCCTCCTTGTCTAATAGTTTTGCTCAAAAAAATAATAACATGAATAGGTTGGTTGAAATTAGTATACGAATGCATAAGAACAAGCACAACAATAATAAAGGATGAAACTTTGAATAACAAATTCATTGAAAATTAAAAATTAAAAATTAAAAAATAATATAAATTATATATTAAAACTCATAATTTTTATTCTATTTAATAAAAATAAGTATAACATAGTATAGAACTATATAAATTTAAAACTTAAAAAAAATTTACTTTAAATAATAATATAAATTATATTTTAAAATCTCATCTAATAACTTAAACTATTAAATTAAATTAGAATTTAATAAATTATTGTATTACGAAGAAAAGTAATTTCGAGGAAGGAGATTTCATATACGAAGTAAATTGAAGGCATTGAAGGTTCAAGAAATCAAAGTTTGAAGATGATGCAATACATGAAGGGATTGAATTTCTTGTATAACATAGGTTTTTTATGCAACGAGCAGCGTGCGTCGGTGTAAGAGAGGGCTGTAATATGAGAAGTTTGACTTCGCATCCAGAGCAGCAGAGGACTCTCTCTGAGAGGAGATCGCAAGACTTTGTTGTGTATCCTTTTGGAGGCATATATTCTGAACACTAACGTCACGATGGATTGTTTTTTTATGCATTAATGTCATATGAGCAAGGATGTTGAACAGAGCTGGGGAAAACCTCCAGAGTCAATTACTTTAACTCCTGGCTTTTGAAGCAAGTAATCATGATGGAAAAGTACCTTTGAAATATTGGAAGCTGCGCAAATGAAAATCTTTTGTGTAAAGGCAAATTAACAAACTCTTTATTTTACTGCGAGTTGTGCTTATGATCCCTTTCAAGAAAGCTTCATTTCTTCTTCTTCTAAAAATACTGCAGAAAATGACAGCATCTGTCACGTTGACAGGCCATTCCTGTTCTTCCTCGTCCTTCCATTTGATCGTCATGGTAGTCGCCATATATCTAATAAGCAGTGGATACACAAATTCATGTGTGTGTGTGTGTGTGTGAGTTTCAATACGTGCAGAAGTCGGCCAAACCAAAGAGGAAAATGGAGGTTGTAGCTGGGACTGGGAGAAGGGTTAGCCTGGAAAGGTCGGCTGAAGAAGTCGGCCAAACCAAAGTGGAAAAAGGAGTCGAGGGTATTGAATTTTCAATTCATGGGAGCTTTGATTAAGAATTAAGATCTGGCAGCCATTGAAAAAGAGACTGGAGAAGATAATGTTTTCTATAGGCTTGTGTACATGGCACGAGTTTCAATCTGAGTCATCTATTCCAAATGTCCCAATAGGAGGCAACTGTCTCAACCCATGAAACATCACTATTTTATCTGAATTTAAAGGATAACGATATAAATTAATCTAAATAAATAAGTTTTATTAGAGAGTTATTTTACTTGATAAATAATAAACATCATATTAATATTATCAAATTTAATCCAAGTCTAATACATATACACACACATATATATTCATGTGAATATTTAATTTTAAAAAAATAACAAATATGTAAATTTCTTAGTAGTTGGATATTAAATATGATATGAATATAATAGAAATCAGACTCATAAATACTCATTATCATATTTGTTAATATTTAGATAAATATATTATAAAAATTATAATTAAACAGGTGTGTTTGGTATTATAATGCAAGGTATTTTTTAAAAATATTTTTTAAATAAAAATACATTAGAACCATGAAAAAACAATAAAAAATATATATTTAATATATATTTTTTTTTAGCAAAACCCACCCCAAATAAAATTTCCATTTTAGAAATTACCAAAGTTGCAAGTGACATGGAACGCTCAATAAACCAAATCATCATTTTGTTTTATTATGTGGAGTCTCTATTGAAGAAGTTAGATTTTTATATAGAATGACGTCAAGGGGTTAAAATTGCGAATGATGGGATGGCATTTGGATGTTTCTTTATTATTCATTGATTCCTTTTATGACTTGTGAAGAAGGGTAGATGACATCATGGTCACCATTTTCTATGGCTCAGATTAAGGCGAATGTATACTATATTGCTAGCACGTAAATATCACCCAATTATTTATTTGTTTGGATAAAACGTAAAGTTAGGTTTCGTTTATCAAATTAAATAATTGGATTTGTCAAAAAAAAAAAACTAAATGGTAATAAAAATAGAGGGGGAAAGTAAGCACTAACGTCAAGGTTGTATCCCTGTAGGAAGAACTGAAGTGATGTAATTGTTTGTCTAGCGTTGTGTATAGAATGTTTTTCATTTAAAAATTAATTAAAATAATATTTTTTTTTAGATTTTTATTTTATATATTATCCTTGTCCTTTGAAGCTTCTACTAATTTACTCTTTAATATGAAAAGATTAAGAAAATGGTGGGTTCCGGGGGGGCAAGTTCCGGCCCTGCCCACCGCCACACTTTTTCCTCCCCCGGCCCGCCCCACCGCCATACCTT
>NW_011500042.1:363140-375258 GCF_000495115.2 Populus euphratica
CCCCACCGCCATACTTTTTCCTCTCATTTTCTGTTCAACCATGATATGAGGAAAGTGTTCTTAATGATACGAGGCTCGTGATTATATGTTCCTGTAACTTGTATGCAAAAAGTATTAAATCTTGAAAAGTTAAAGAATTTGGTTTGATAAAAGTGTAATATAAAAATTATCTGAATGAAAGTATCAATATTAATGATATGAATTCTACATTTAACGAAAAGTATGAAAAAAATACTATAAAGTTAATTATACCATAATAAATCAAATTTATTCTTTTTTTAACTAAAGAAAAAATTATTGAATCACATAAAATAAAATATAAGTTTATTCAAAACATCATGTCTTGAAAGTTAATAAAAGCCTATGTGCAATTTAGAAAACTCTATTTATAATAAGTAAAAAATATTTTAAACAATTTAAAAAAAAATAATAATAAAGAATTCTAAATATAATAAAAAAAATTCTTGAATCAATCAAAAAACTATTATAAATCATACTTAGTAGCTTACATGCCTTATCACAAGCCTTCTCAATATTAGATTGATTTGAAATATCAATAGGATACAAAATAGGACTAATCTAATAGTTGAATAAAAATATACTTGCTCACTTAAAATTGTGCAATCAATCCAAGAATCTTGGTAAGAATATAATTTTGAAATATTAAAGGAATTTTTGTCACACTTGAAAACAATATTATTATCTATTAAAGATCTTTTTAGAATTTAAAAAGGTCTCAAATTAGCTGTTAAATATCCTTACATTAAAAGAATTATTTTCAAATAGAAAGTTCACAAGTTAAAAGACCTAATATATATCGCGATACCTTTAAGATCTCCAATTGATATAAAATTTTAACTCATTATAGAATAATATATTTAAAAACTCTTGATAGAATTTAAATTTGATCCAACAGTCAGATTGAGAGTTATATTTGGTATTGTAAAACTGGACAATAGTTACAATTACACTAAAATCTAAATTTTCTTTTTTAACTCTTTCTTGGATCGTATCATTCCCTCTCTCTTCAAGATGATTCGTCCTCTTATCACCAATAGATATAATAAATATTTCATAAGCCTCTTGTTTAAGTCTTCGAAGCTTTTTTTTTTCCAACACTCACCTCTGACAACTTTATTTAAAAGTGCATGATCCAATAGTCAGATTAAAAGTTATACTTGATAGTATAAAACTGGACAGCAAATGCAATTATGCTAGAATCCAAATTTTCTTGTTTAACTTTTTCTTGAATCGTTTCATTTTCTCTCTTTTCAAGATAATTCGTACTCGTATCACCAATAGGTACAATGAATATTCATAAGCATCTTGTTTAAGTTCTTAAAGCTCTTTTCTTACCATACTCACCTCCAACAACTTTGTTTGAAAATAGTAACCATTCTCTTTCACCTTTCATCATTTTAGTGTTGTTGCACCATTTTTTTTAAAGCTTGCTATTTATATAATAGTTTTTTTAACTTATTAAATTCTTTTCTTAAAACACCATATATATGGGATAAGTTTTTGAAAATCAGTTGGAAAATTATTATAAATCTCATATAGTAGCTTCTAAATCTTATCATAAGACCTTTCCAATATCATATTGATATGAAGTTTTAACTCGATATAAAAAATAGATTTATAGAAACAATGGTGAAATTTCAATATGATTTGATGGTTGAATAAAAAAGCATGCTTGTTAGCGTAAAACTATACAAAAGAAAAAATCAACCCAAAAATCCTTGTAAAAAATTAAATTTGGAACATTAAAGGAATCATTTTCACACTTGAAAACTATGTTATTGTTCATCAAAGATTCTTGTAGAACTAGAAAAAGCTTTAAAATTAGTTGTTGAATATCCTTGCATTATTAAAAAAAGAATACTCTCCAAATAAAAAGTCTATAAGTCAATGGGCAATAATAACAAAATTTGTATTGCATCTGCTGACATATATAGCGATATCTTTTATAAATCCAATTGACCTAACATTTTAACCTCATATAGAAAAATATGTCTTGTAACACCTAGTAAAATTTTTATTTCAATCCAATAATCAAATTAAGAGTTATGTTTGATAGAATAAATTTAAATATAAGACAAAATTATGTTAGAATCTGAATTTTTTTATTCAATTTTTTATTGGATCGTATCACTTAATCTCTCTTTCCATAAGTCTTTTCTCCTTATTTTTTAGGAATGTGGTAAATTTTGTTTTTGATTCCTTTTTAAAAGTGTGTTTATCTTTACAATGTATCAAATTGAATATTTTTTAAATATTTTTCAATGATTTTAATATACTAATCTAAAATAATCTAAAAAAACTCATCTTAATATATTTTTAAGTAAAAAAAATACTAACACCACAATAAAAAACATGAATTTTAATCTCTTAACTCCATGTTGTTAACCTAACACGAAAAAATATACCTCAAAGAATTTTACTAGCATTAACAGGAGTTAAGAGAAGTTGAGAGACTTGCAGTTCTATCTAATCTAACAAATTAACAATTAAAAAAATAAAAATAAAAAGACAAAAAAAGGGTACATCTCTATTGCTAATCATAAAAGATATATAAATACATCCATTATTTTTGTTTTAATACTCAAGATGTTCTACTGCAACATAAATAGGATTTTAAAAGACCATTTACAAGGTGTACAAGTTAAAAAAAAATCTCGTAACCTTTACTTAACATTAATAGAAAGAACTCTTATAAAATATTGTTTAAAATTCTTTTAATAATACCAATGCGTTGGCGGAGGATGTGTTTTTTAAAATAATTTAAGAAAAAAATTATATATATATATATATATATGAAATCCAACAAATTAACGAGAAAAAAATCACCCTTATCTTCTATAGTTTTGTTGTTTTTATATTTATTTTTCTTGTTCTTAAAAATTATAACTTATATTACTGGTTAGTGTAAAATAATTAAATTATAAAATGATTTAGGATATAAAACATTACGAGTACACTAAATTTAAAATATAAATTATAATTCTTAAAAACGCGACAGAGAAAATATTAAAACAACAGTCAGTGTGATTTTCCTAATTAACAATGCTCATGTATACAAGGTTTAGGGATTTTGGGCCAATCAGGTAGTTGGGTCATCCTCACATGCTATACGTACAAAAGATGATTCAAGAGGTGGACCAACCAAAATGTGCCAAGAAAGAGATGAGTGTACACCGCCAGGTCCGTCACCAATCGTCACCCATCTTGGTGGCTACTTTGCTTTGCGGTTTCGTTCCAGGCACGCAAGTCAACAGATTAAAGCTATTGACATAGAGAGTTTTTTGGATCAATACTTTGCCAAGCTTTCCCTTTGGGGTCCACACGCAATTCTTTTATCAATTGTTTTTTCATTCTTTATCTTATTTATTTTTTAATTATTTATTTTCCTGATTGCCTCAATGCCCCGCTCCCATATCCATTGGATAATTAAATTTATTATACACATCATAGCATAAATAAAATATTCGTTTAATTACGTGGTCCATGATATTAGTATTACTTGCATTTCGTCAATAAAAACATAAAAAATATAATTTTATTATAGTATAACCTGCAATATATCACGTTGCAAAACAGTATTAAACTATATTATATGAGAGTTAAAAAAAAAAAAACTATCATGTATATCCAATAATTTTAGATTTTAGATTTAATATGGTGTGTGTGTATTTGATAAATCCATGCATGTTCAACCTCCCTGCAAGCTTTTTTTCGTTGCAAATGCTCCTAGAGAAGTAATAGCACTAGTGATTCAGAATTGAGAATCAATGAGACAAATTTTTGTTAATAAAATAGTTTCCCAATTATATTAATGTTTTCATTCCTATAAAAACCTTAGAAAACATATTATTATTTATAGAAAAAAAATATGATTTTTCCTGTAATAATAAAAATAAATAAAATATCAGTTTCATTGAAACATTTATATAAATTTTCTTTACGTGTATATTTGATTCATTGATCTTTACAACTCAGCATAGCTTGTATGTTCAATTGACTATATATATATAATGAAATAATAAAAATAATAAATTAATCATCCCAATTAATATTAAATTTAATTTTTATAATTAATAATACCTCGTATTTTAGACATCTTAATGATTCTATAAAAACATAGTCGTCTCAATTTTATACTTATTTATTAAAAAAAGACTTTTATTCATAGATAATTAATAATTTATTAAGTGAAATAATAAAAAATTTTAACAAAAAGATAATGTGATAAATATTAAAATCACTCCAAATTCTTACAATAAGTCAAAACAAGCAACTTTACAATGCTTGTTCCGTGTATTTCATGTACATATGCTTGATTCTAATTTCAATAATTAACCCACCACTAATATGTTATTTTTCCATATTACAAAAATCTTCACGTTGTTCTTTGTTCCGTGCACATGGGTGTGTGTGTCGTTCTTCAATATTCTCAATATGAAAATTAATATTAACAAATTATTAATTATTTTATTTTTAAGGGTTAAGGGTAGTGCAAAGAGAGACAAATTTCACAGCCTTCTCATCTTCCACAAGTGAAAGCTAGGACAACGAGGTAATATTTTTACCAAATTGCCTAGGAATTGTACAATTAAAAGTAGAATATTGCCTGTACATAAAAAAAATAAAAAATGCAAACCCCATATCATGAAAGTTTATGCACTTCCTTAGAATATTAAAACCGAATAATTAACCGACAAATCTTTCTCTTCTTAAGCAAATTCTTTTCTGCTTTTATTTTTAGGATATTTTTAATGAAAAAAATCATTTAAAAATAGCCAATTATTAATTTAAAATATTTAAAATTGTTATCCAAATTGCTAATTATTAATTTATTAATTAGAATTTGTTTGGTAATGTGATAATAGTTGTTTTTTAAAGAGTTTTTTGTTTGGAAATACATAAAAAACAAATTCTGATTTTACCTTGTAATTAGCAATGAATTCAAAATACATAATTATTGTAAGGAGCCAAATCCTTATAATTGAGTTTTATCAATTAAATTAATGAGGATTATCTTAAATTAAAAAATGACATAGCTTTTTTAAAATGACATTGTTAGAAAATAACTCATTTACTAAAAAAAGAAGAAGAAGAAGAAGAAAGAAGGCGTCATGAGAAGTGATAGAAAGGACAAAACCATGGCCAAGTTAATGTGAATGCAAATCATATGATGTAAGCAGAAAGTAATAGTCCAACTCAGCATGATTTAATTTCGAATGTCAACACGTGGAAGAAGATTTAGCTGGCCCCCGCACCTAATCATACGATAATTTATTTAATATATAAACTTCAACTTGAATAAGATAATATTAATACATAACTATATATAAAAAAAATTAATTAATTAAATGTGCTAATCAGTTTGTTGATTTGTTAAAGAGAAGTTGTGCACAACTCTATTTAATGGAAAGATGGAGTAGTTAGAAAAAAGAGAGAGAGTTGATGTTAGAACGGTATAGAACTTGATTTTCTATTATAGTTTTTTTTAGAGTATAATAATAATTGTTTTTTAAAATGTTTTTTTATAAAAATATATTAAAATAATATTTTTTTATTTTTTATAAAATTATTTTTAATATTAATACATTAAAAAAATTTAAAAATATAAAAATTTTAAAATTTAGAGAAATATCATTTAAAATACAGTTTCAAACAATTTCTTGGTCAGTATTAAATTATTTTATTTTTATTTTTCCTTTCATTTGAAAACAAATATGTAATTATGTATAATATTTTACAAATTTATTAAATTAAATTTAGCTACATAGGTTAACTCATATTAACTGAATCAATTAAAAATAATATTGTTTCAAATTTATTTTTAAAGCTTAAAATTATTTGAAAAAAATAAAAAGAAATTTTTTTTTATTAGATTATAAATTGACCCATCAAGTGGTTTAATTTAATAAAACCAATTCTCATACATGTTGTTTTAAAAAAAAAAACAAATATCCAAATAAATTTTTTAATCTACCAACCAAGCAAGCATCTTGCTTTAGGAATAGCTGGTCAGTTAATAACTAGTTTTTTTATTATTATTATTGTTATATGTTTTCATTGCTAATGTAATTTGAACAATATTTATTATACTAAATATTTCTTGAATACGTCTTTAAGATATTATTAAAAATAATTCAATCCCGGTTGATTCAGGAAATATTTTTTATTATCCAACTACATAACAAAAATTAATAATACATTACAAAACTCAGAATATATATATATATATATATATATATATATATAAAGCAAATTGAGAGAGAGCATGGAGCAACGACTTTCTTTAGTCAATTCCATGGTATTTTGTAACTTGCATTGTTGTTGTAATTAATCATAATCATTACTCGACTCCGCGTAATAAACCGTGTGGGCACCTTTTCTTTTAGGAAAGGGACATATTTACCCCCAACAATAACTTACTTATCAATTGGATCCCTAAACAACAACATTTCCAAATAAGCCCCCCCTGCCTTAATTTTTTTTTTTTCCTTTAAGAACATGGAAGGGCAAGTATATTTTTGCAATAAATTTTAATTTGGGGGGTGTTTGGAGATTCAATTGGGAAATGTTTTTTGTTCGCATACTTGGTTGAAAATCATGTAATACTTTTAATTTTATTTTTTGTTTCATGATTAATATAAGTTGTTTTTAAGGTTGTTAAAAGAAGATATGGTTGGTTTAATTTATTTTTTTAATGAATTAAGTGTATGTTCGATAATATTGATATATTGTGTTTTTCAAAAATATTCTTAATTGAAAATATATTAAAAATATATTTTTTTATGTATAATATGAATGCATCAAAAATATTAAGAAATACATAAAATAACATCAATTTAATATTTTTCAAATAAAAATTAATTTAAAAAACATTTTATAATACAAAAATTATCACAATATTAAACAGCCACTAACTATTTTTTAATAGTGTAGAGGGTCCAAATTGCATGCTTCTACGATTCTAGCTGTTTCCGGGATTATTTGGCATCTCCTTTTCTCTTTTAATGCATCAAAAAGTTTTTTGATTCTTATCGAAGAAATTTGTTTGACTTTGTGAATATTATTCCACATGAATTATATGGGAAGTTTCCAAAAAAATGCTCTTAATTCCCTTGTGGAATTTTGCACATATATATATATATATAGATGAAATTGCCACGATGCTATAAGGGATTATATTAGAGAAATATAATTATGATTTTGAGTTTTTTTAAAGTTATTATAAATTTATATCATCATTAAATTTAAAATTGATATAATTAATTAAAATATCTATAAATTAGCTTGGACACTCACAAAACTAATAAAATAAAAATATGCAAACTCACAAGGAACATCTTTTATTTTATTTTATTTTTCTTTATTAAATATAATTGACAGGACGAATAAGGAGGCATGCATGCACTCCGATGCTAATTAAGCTCAGATTACACCGAGCTTGCCTTTGCATATATAGAAGAGAAATGGGAAGAACATTATAAATATAACTCCTAGCTTTGTAAAATTCTTTTCATCAAATGATTAGTATAATAAGCACGCAGAAGCAATAAGATGAAGAAGTTATTATTTCGTTAATTTTCATAGAATTAAAATGAGGTGTACTGTGAAAATACTATATATTTTCCTGATCGAATGATGAGAATACAAACTATGCTTACATGTATTACAAGATTGAACGAGTGATAGAACTAGCACTAGGTGGGCTAAAATCTAATTAGATTAAAAGCATAGAAATTTCTAATTTCTTCATCTATCAACTTTTAAGGTCAATAGTTCCCTAGATTCCCTCCACTTGCTTTGCATATTTTCATGAATTATCCTTTCCTTTTTTTTAGTCATTAATAAATGTTGATCCATTCAAAATTGAGTAATCTAAAGTGTTGATTTTATTGATTTTTTTTATTTTTGTAATTTTTCTCCCAACCTATTTTATTCTATTTTAATTTTTATTCAATTTTATTTTATTTTATTTAAAAAATTAAAACAATATTATTTTATAGTTAACCCAACCAAGTCGTTACCTAAGTCTTGGGTTAAGTTAGATCTAATAATTATAGTTTTAATATTAATCTATGTATGCAATCATATATAGCCATTAAATTAATTAATTATGTGTGTTTGATATTACTTATAAAAATATTATTTAATTAAAAATATATTAAAATAATTTTTTTTTTTAATTTTTAACATTAGCATACTATAAAAACCATCAGGAACATCAATTTGACAATTTTTTTGGGTAGAAAATAATTAAAAAAAAAAACGTTGACACTTGTAAAGGCATGCCAATAGCAATAGCAGTCAACAATAGTAGCTAGCAGAGCTACTTAATTAGCCAGGAAGAATTAAACTGAAAATTGACAAAGTAACAGCTTTTCTTAATGATAATAGGAACTACTCAAAAGCATTGAACTAAGACTCTTGGTTAAATTAAGAGACTAAGAAACCAATAGATTAGAATCTTGAGCTTATTATTATAAAAATAAAAAAATAAAAAAGGTTAGGCAGTTTCAAGCAAATAAAAAGGCCTCCATTTTCCGAGTTCTTAATCGCTAAAATACATGGCCCCCCACCACCAGCATATGATATTAGAACGAAAGCTCCTTTTACCATTTCCCTTTTTCACATTATTTTTCAAACAAGTAGATGACATAGTAGCCAGCTAAGAAAACAGCACAGCACAACAACACACCATCGAGGAAAAAAAAACCTATTGAATCATTTAAACCAGTGGCTTCCTCAGGACTTCAAACAAGGCTTGCTTGCTGCCTACGGATCTTCATAGACAGCAATGTTTTGCTAACCTCTATTTAAGCCCTCTTTAAGGCCCTTGCCCTACTTTCTTAACTGCTCTCTATCTCTTCTAAATTTTCCTGCAAAACAAAAAAAAAATACCAAGAATCCTCCCTCTCCTTTTAGCTTGTTTGTTTTGTGTGTGTATGAACACACACACACAAAGAGGCACGCGCACATATATAGTCTTATAGGTTCTTGGGAGAATTAAGCTGCTAGCTAGCTAGTTGTGTGGTGACAATGGAGGAAGCTATTGTGGTGAACAAAGGAGATGATCTGATTGATTTGCCACCAGGTTTTCGGTTCCACCCTACAGATGAAGAGATAATAACCCATTATCTTACAGAGAAGGTGATGAATAGTAGCTTCTGTGCAAGTGCTATTGGTGAAGTTGATCTCAATAAGTGTGAGCCATGGGATTTGCCAAGTGAGTTTTCATCTTTCTACCAACTCTAAGTTTCTTTAGGGTCAATATTAAGACACCACCCTTAATCCTCTTTAATCTTGGTTTTGTTCATTTTAATTTTTTGCTGAATTTTCGGTCGAAATGTTGAAAAAGACTTGTTTTGAACAGAGAAAGCAAAGATGGGAGAGAAAGAATGGTATTTCTTTTGCCAAAGAGACAGGAAATATCCAACTGGTATGAGAACCAATCGTGCAACAGAATCTGGGTACTGGAAGGCTACAGGGAAAGACAAGGAAATTTACAAGGGAAAAAATTGCCTTGTTGGGATGAAGAAGACTCTTGTTTTCTACAAAGGGAGAGCTCCCAAAGGAGAGAAATCCAATTGGGTTATGCATGAATACAGGCTTGAAGGCAAATTCTCATACTATAGCCTCCCCAAGGTTGCAAGGGTATGCACCCACATGCACAAAATTCCAATTTTTTCTTTCTTATACATTTTTCTCTTGGTTGTAATTGAAGAAAGCTTAAGTTGTTACTTATTGTCACATCTTTTAAATGTTTTTCATTTCTTTGCTTTTGATTTGGTGGAGAGTTTCTTTCATGTTTTTTTGTTTTTTGTTTTGCTTTATCTATTTTTTGCTTTTGCTTTTGTGTGAAAGAAGAATCTGGACTGAGCATGACTCTTTTTTTGGCTATGTTTTTACAGGATGAATGGGTTGTTAGCAGGATTTTCCACAAGAGTACAGGCATCAAGAAAAGCTCAATTCATGACCTCCTAAGGGTGAACTCTTTTGGAGATGATTTCTTGGATTACTCCTCCCTGCCACCTTTCATGGATCCCCTTAATTACAACAGCAGGCCAAGCACCAGCAACTTCAGTGGTGGCGATAACAATGAGTTCAAGGCAATGGCAACAAGATCATCAGATGGAAATTATTTCTCCAATACAAGCATGCTCAACAACAATCAAAACTTTGTTCAACCTCCAAACACCAACTACCAAGCACCAAACTCCAGTTTTCACCCTCAAATTCCAGCCTCAAATCCTCTTTACACCTTTCAAACCAGCCCCAGTATGCCTGGCTACTTGCACCAAGGAAAGAGTTCTTCTAATTCATTCCAAAACATTCAAGACTCTATCTTCAGTAACAATGAACATACCCTTCTAAGATCATTAGCTAGAAATAGTTATAGAGAAGCATCTGGATTGGAGAAACAGTGCAAGGTTGAGCGCTTCTCATCTAATCAATCTATGGTCAGCCTTTCACAGGACACTGGACTTAGCACAGACGTGAACACCACAGCTGAGATATCATCTGTGGTTTCAAAGCAAGAAATAGGAAGCCATGATAAGGTTTTTGAAGATCTTGAGGGTCCATCAGATGGCCCCATTGCAGATTTGGAATGCTTGTGGGATTATTGAAGACCATAGAGAATATATGTATATGTACGCGTGGTTTAATTTGTTCTTTAAATTCTTAGGATATATGAATGTAACAAAAAAAAAAATGAGAGAGAGAAAAAGTTCTGACATATGATTTGAAACAGTCATTTCTCCATTAGCTAGCTAGGTAATTTGATTAGAGTTTGGAAAGTTCTTTGTATTGATATAAATACTTTGTATAGATTTTTATTAGTTCATGGTGTTCCTTTTCCGATTGCTTTTTCATTTGATTGATAGATACCCAAGGAAAGATGTCATACATATATATATATATATACATACATACATATATATAAGAAAATCATTTATTTATTTTTGTCTTATGTGCATTTTTTCTCTTTAGAGATGCGAATTAACGAAAGAAGTAAATAACCTCAAAATGCATTGTACTCAAGTCCTTAATTCCGTGCACTTCGACGTCTCAGCAACTAGTTAGTGCAATTAACAAGGTAATTAAGGCCTTAAATGAATTTTAATATGACACTTAACATCCATTTCCTTTAGGAGAAAAGCGCAGCCAGCTTTCCTAGCTTGATTAAGGGGATTGATTTGAACTTGATTGACACCAGGATACGATTTTTCTTTCTTTTCTCATTCGAGAAATTGACAGTAGCTAAGATGGTGTCTGATCTCTCAAAATGGGCCTAGATATATGCCCCTTGCCGTCAAGGATATCATGTAACAATTATAGACAACTTGCAAGAAATTAACTTGTCATTTTCTCCTTGTGAATTATCAGTAGAGTCTAGAGACGGAATGAATGTGGGAAGGGATACTAATGGCAGCATCTAAAATTGCCTTCTTCTAAAATGGACAAGTGGATATACACTGGAATCAGTAACCTCTTGTTGGATCAAGGCGGTTTTCTGCGTCGTTTCTGTTTCTGTTTTTATTTTTAGATGTTTTTTAAAAATATTTTTAATTTAAAAAATATTAAATTCATGTTTCTAACGTTTTCTGATGGTTTTTATTATATTGATATTAAAAATAAAAAAATAAAAAATATTCTTTTTAATATATTTTTAAATAAGATATTATTTAAAAAAGTACTCTGTACCATAATCATAAATATCAATACAAAAAGTTCAAGAGAATCACGTGAAATATCCCAGAAATTATGCATTAGATGCCACACTAAAATCTTTTTAATTAAAAACATTGTGGTGACATTAACCTTAGCTTATTTAGTTAAGCAAGTTTTAATCTTCTCTTAAGCCAAAATTAGTGTATTAGCGTTTCATGCAACCCACTACCAATATAACTAGCAATCAATGCCGATTTTACAATTCTTTTCATTAATATCAATATAGATCAAAGTATGGGGTTATCTTATTAAAATTAAAATGATATAAATCAATATTTGTGTGCCGCTCACACATAAAAATTATAAAAAATACAAGTAATATTTCGTTACTCTCTCTCTCTCTCTATATATATATATATATATATATATA
>NW_011500042.1:375530-389763 GCF_000495115.2 Populus euphratica
TATATATATATAGATATATATATATATATATATATATATGGAATAATCGGCATTTATTAAATCATGATCATGATTAATGGGTTAAAGATGACCATCCGTTAACCTTGATTACATCTTTAACATATCCAAGCAAGCAGAACTGTGACCAGATTCTCTGTTATCTGTAGTACTCTTCTTTTTTCTTTTCTTTTTGCGAAACTTTTTGGATAGAAACATTTTTCAATCAAGGAGATTAAAGTGGGGCAGCTAACTAGGTCCCTTGAATTTTCTCATCTTTCTAATGAAGTTGTTTTCAAAAGGGAGATAACAGAAAACAGAAACATGTCATGGGTAAAAAGTTAAAGAAGAGAGAAAGAGTCAAAGGAAAGAGTGGAATCGTCACTGTAAGAGAATAAAGAAGGGTAAGCTGGAACTAGGCAGGATCATGCGGAAACATGTGCACCAAGTGTAAGCCATTCGACTTCCTTTCTATTCGAAGCAAAGCTTCTGTCTAGGTCACAGACTTGCAGGAAAGCCAAGCCCCCTTTAGGGTTACTTGGTCCGTATGTTTTTGTAGTGAAAGGGAATCTAAATACCATATATTTTATTCCAAGTAATTAGCATCTAAGCAACACAAGCTACAGAGAGAAGCGAGCTCGCCAGGGAGCATATTCTTCAATAATCAACAAGGAAAAAAAAAAAACCCTTATTTGCTGCATGAAAATATGGGGGCTGTAAGGCTAGACCTACCAATCAAGACTCTACACCTCGTTTTCACACAAAAGAAACACTTGGCTGTCGTCTCAGAATATATATAAACATGCCTTGTCTTGCTTGAGTTGTCCACAAATTAGCTCATGTCATTGTCATTTATTTCATGTTTAACCTTTTTAATTTTGATTTCACCAGATGAACCGACATGGTAATTAACTAGATTAATCAACCATACTTCCACCTGGCCTGCATCTGCATATGCTTTTGTTCCTGTACATGTTGTCGGTTCATGTTTTTTGCAAGGTTTCACATGCATGGAAATTAGTAGGAACATGTCCTAACAACACTAAATTAGCTAGCTAGCTAGTATTTACTTTTCTCTATTATAGAGATTTCATTTCTGACATCTTACATGCAAACATGTTAGAACTATATGTGATGATCAAAACCATAAAACCTCTCTTTCTTGTTCCGTATATTTTTTATATTATGATGTATGATAGAATTTTTTTATTTAAAATATATTAAAACAATTTTTTATTTATTGTTTTTTAATTTTTAACATTAATATTTCAAAATATCTAAAATTATATATATAACATCAAATTAATGTTTTTAGTCTCCATGTAATGATAAAAATGCTAGATTTGAGACTTGATAGAAATTGCCGATAAGATTAGCTAGACCCAAACCACCAGAAAATTGTTGCTTTTCAACGATCTCTATCTATATCGATAAAAACCAGGTATCTTTCTATGGGCAAGATTTTAAGAGAAAATTGTCAGATTTTGCTTTTACATTGCTTGAACTTAATTAAGACACGACCACGGATCGTATATATAGTTAATTCCGGGATAAAATTGGACTAGGCTTTCTGTGATTTTTGTTTCTTGATTTAAGTTTAGAATTTACAAATGAGTACGGTAAATATATATATATAGTTGGAAATAAGTTTTTGATTAAATTGAATTATTTTTTTTATTTTAATCAAAGTTCTAACGTATTGATATTTCCAACGTATTGATTCCAACTTATACTATGTCTCCCTTGTTTTTCTTGTGTTTTATATATATATATATATATATATATAATATACTATGTCTTTTTTTAAGAGTTATTTTAAATTAATTTTCATCAAACATATCTATGAACTTGGTTGGAAAACTAGAGGAATATATGATAGTCCATTTATATTCATTTCAGTATTCTAATTCCATACACGGAACAAAAAATGATGAAATTAAATTTAGCCTATATATAACCAAATACTTAATAAAATCAAGAACACATGATCGGACTATCGTTCATGCCCTCGAGAGATTTTTTCCACCTTGAATTCTTGGTTGATCAATACTATAAAACAAAAAATTTTGTCGGTATTTATCAATGACTCCTGTAAAATTATATTCAGTCAAAAAAATTTACTATAATTTACTAATAGAATATTTTTATCCCTGTATCTACATATATTTGTTAATTTCCCCATAATAATCTCATAATGAGAAACATGTTATTTGAAGCCTAAAAGCTCAATTTTCAAAAATGATATAGAATATCAATATTATAATATAGTTAGCTAATAATAGGATTTAGGAGTGGAGGGGATATATTTTACATCAATGAAAGATAATAATAATGCCAAAGGGGAATAGGGAGAATTTTGGAGGCAGGTGCGTTGTGGATGATTCTTAGAGTAAAGTCTCATGATGTAAACATCTTCCCCAAACCATAGTGTAAACATAAATCCATATACAGAAATTCTTTGACGTGTATAATTAAATTATTCTGCAGAAGGAGCCATCTTAAGGCATGATGGGAAATTTCACGTAACATTGGCTTTTTGCGCAACATTTAAACCTAATGTCTTGTCAAATTGGACATAAGAGTCGTAGCATGAGAGGTTATGTGTATAATTTTGGTGGGTTCACGTGTCAAGTTAAAGCACTGCCATTAGTTATTTTCTACTACCTTGTTTTTGTTCTAGAATAACAATTGTGAGCGGAAATTAAAGGAATATGAAGAAAGAACAATTGTGAGCGGAAATTAAAGGAATAGGAAGAAAGATTAAAAAAAAAAAAAAAGAGGGAAACTAACCGACACTCCCAGGCCGGTGAATGATCAACCAGAAATTAGAAATTTCCAAGAAGTTTCCGACGGGAGGCGGTTTCTCATAAACGTTTTCCAGGGGTGGCTCTGGCACCACATGGAAAACACAGGGTTTTTTGTCTTGAATTCTTTTATAACCTGTGGGCAACGTTGTTGTGTTGTGACATTTTGGAAGGTATTTGAATTCCATAATTGTGTCACATTCTTTATCAATTTAAATATGTTTGTGTTGTTTTCCGATTAGTTTATTGTGCATGAATTCAATAAATAAATAAATAAAACATCAGTTTCAATTAGAATACTTTGATGACCCTTTCCTGCTAACCCTGTCTACACATGTATATATTAAGGTCCCATGTACTAGATCTAATGTCAGTTTATTAGAGAAATTACAGATTTGTGTCCTGCTTTATTTTATAACTTGTGGGTGTTGGATTCAATATCATATTTGCAATGGAAAAAATAAAAAAATAATTATTTAAAAGTCCTTTTAATCCTTATAGATAAATTTAGAGTTGTTTGAAGATTTATTAATTGAAAATCTAATCTTCTTTGATTTTAAATAATTCTTTAAAGGTAAAGTTATCACAAATCACAAGTCGTTCAATTATCCTGTCTCCATCGATAATCTACAAGAACCATCAATAAAAAATCTTTTAAATCTCAATTTAGAAAAGACGGATTGTTATGTTTAGGGTACTAGCTCTTTATTATGTAATTTACATAATTTTTTCTGGTTAATAGACAATCACACAAAAATAAAAGACATAACTATCTATTTGTAGAAAAATATAAAAAACCCTATAAATTAGTAAAATATCAATATTTTCCCTAACTAATATTCATATATTAATTCAAGATAATTTTAAAAATTAACTTAATCAAGTCCTTGATTTTTCTAGATCTAGAAATATAATCTTTGTATTAATTATATTCTAATCTTTAATTTTTAAAATATATTTTAATCAAGTAATACTTAATTAAATCATCTCAGTTTAGTTTATCGACCAAAAATATTTTAGAAATAATGTTTTGATGCAATAGGAATCTTATAATTATAATAATTTTATAATTTATTTTAAAAAGAGTTTTTATCCCACGGATTTTATCTTTATTCTAGATTTATAAATCAAATATTAGATTCATTAATCTTATGAATATTAAAGATAAATTAAGCCTTTATTAATAATAAATATGTATTTACATGAATATAATAATATTACATGTAACCAACTAAATTGGCTACTTGGCATATTGAACTAATAGCATACAAGTGGTATGCCATGGACCGGGGTAAATGTTTTTCTAATATATAAAAAGGATGCTTAGGCACCACTAAAATATTTTTAAAAAGTAAAAGAAATTCAAGAGTTGAGTTATAAACTCGACTATATTCAATAAGGTTCAATAAACTTTGTTATTTTAATAACATGATTAAAAAAATAGGCAACAACAATAAATCAACTGAACTAACAAAAAATTGATAATTATATCAAAGAATCATCTCAGCATAAAAGCTTAAATTGTTAGATGAGGTCTCAAGATATGATTTATATTATTATTTAACACACCCCCTTAAGTGAAAGCTCTTGGGGTTTAAAACTTATACAGACCCACATTATCGCGTGCTTGATTTTTATCAAATAACTGAGAATGATGAGATTTAAACTCATGATGGCCATCAAGGCTCTGATATCGTTTTAAAAAACTATCTCAACTTAATAACTTAAGTTGTTAGGTGAGGTCCTAAGATATAATGTATATTATATTTTAACAAATGATTACCTGCACAAAATGAATATTTGCTAATATTATGAAAATATATCTTGTCAATATTTTGAAAGGTCTATATAATCTTACCTAATAACAAAGTGAAAGTTATATATTTTGAAAGGTCTATATAATCTTACCTGATAACAAAGTGAAAGTTAAATAAAATTTAATAAAATAATATCTAAAACATATTCTAAAGTCATTTAAGAATAAAAAAAGGAGACCATTCAACAAAATATTGAAGGGTGAAATAAAAAAAATTAATTAAAAAACTAAAAAAAATAACTTTAGTCAATCCAAATTAAATCACCAAACATGTAGCTTGAGTCATGAGAATGAGATAATACATATAAAAAGCAAAATAATAATAAAAAAAAGCACAATTTCTAGTCATCTTAATGTTAAATGATGAAATTAAAAAGAAAATTAATTAAAAAAACCAACATAAGTCAACCTGATTAAGCATGTCAAACTCATTACCCAATTCAATTTAAAAACATTATAGAACTCAATTCACGACCAATGTTGAAGGGTAAAACTAAAAATAAAATTTAATTAAAAAAACTATGAAAAAAGAACATCTTAGTTAATTTAGGCAACCCACCAAATTTACGATCTAAATTATGTGACAAAGATAACCTCATTAAAAAAAAATCACGACCTAAGTCATATGACTAGGATAGCCTTATAAAAAACAAAAAAAATTATAAATTTTAATCTCCAACTAACTCAATTTTAAATGATAAAATTAAAAAAAAATCAATTTTAAAAACGAAACAAAAAAAATTATAAATTTTAATCTCCAACTAACTCAATTTTAAATGATAAAATTAAAAAAAAAATCAATTTTAAAAACAGACCAAATAAAGAAGTGAGTGAATTGAAAACAAAATGGAAAAAAAAAAATGAAGCTCAATTCCTAGCTAAGCTATTATTAAAGGATAAAATTATATAAAAAATAATAATTTTTAAAATTAAAAACAATAAAAAAATAATCTAATTTAACCTAGATTGACTTGTCATAAAACTAGGATAATCCCATAGAAAAAAAAGTAAAAAAAAAAAATTACAAAGTTAACCTAGATTGACTTGTCATAAAACTAGAATAATCCCATAGAAAAGAAAGTAAAAAAAAATTACAAATTTTAATACCAACCAACATAATATTAAAAAATGATTTTTTTAATAAAATTTATCAATTTAAAAAATAAATTAAATTCAACTCAGATTAACCTTTCAAACTTATGATCTCAATCATGAGACCACAATTACAATATAAAAGGAAAATCAGAAAAAAAAAATTACAAAGTTGAGTTTCCAATCAACCTAAAGATAAGAGTTAAAATAAATAAAAAAAAATCATTTAATATAAAAAAATTCAAAATAAAATAAAATAAAAACCAAAACTAACAAAATAAAATAAAATAAAGTTATAGGACCCCTACCATTTTGAATAGAAAGGGTATAGACTCCTAAATCAATAACATTTATTTCATAGAATTTTTCCTAAGAAAGCATCATCCAAGTGATGGAGCAAGATCCAAAGTGATATGAATTAACCAACTATACTAATAATGCAAGGTATTTTCTCTCTACCTCCACAGTTAATTAGCCATTTATTTATTTTGTTAATACATTGGCAATTCCTCTCGGCTACTTGCATCTTTGAAATTAATGAATATATTGGGAAGCAAAATGAACATTGAAAATCATGCTGAATAAGGGTTTGCATTGATAATTCATGCATCACCTCCTCCAGCGCAACCAACAGCAAATTGCATCTAGTCTGTATCCAAGTCATCAAAAAATTGACGTGTTAAGCTTATGTAAGCTCAATAATTAGTGTAAAGACTTAAAACTGATAGAAAAGGACGTAATTAAATTATCTTTTTCAAGTCATTGGAAGTTGGAAAGACATTATCTGATTTTTGGATAGTAATGCCATCACCTCCCTTTCTTTGAAATCATCCCTTCTTTCATGGCCATGTCCCACTTCGAGAATTGACCTAAGCACCAAGGCAACTCTCTATCTCTTCGAAGTTGAACATGAAAAGGGGCTACGGAGAATAGGATCCGCCATTGATGGCCCTGCTCGCCAACACAAGCTAGCTTGAGTGCCTGTGCAAGAACATAGATTTATGATGAACAAGTTCATACAAGTTTTTATCTCAATGGTAGAACGTCGAGGATCTTCAAAGAAATTACTAACTTTCAAGAGTTTAGAATTTTCTTTTATTATTAATATAGATATTCAAATTAGTTTATACGGATCTTGATCATAAAATCTAAAAATTAATAATTATATAAGTTTTTAATAGTTGTTACGAGCTATAAAATTAATGATTATATAAGTTCTAATAATTTTAAAATTTATAAAACTTGAATTAATAAGTTTTAAAAAATAAATTTAATATCTGATTAATTAAATTATATTTTTTAAAATCTAGTATTGGTGCATGTGTATGCTTGTGATTTGTTGGACATGAAGGAAAAAATATATAGGATGAATATGAAAATAAAATAATGAAAGGAGACTCACATAGGTAATGCATAGTTTTGGGGTGCAGAACATGTAAATAAACCTTAAATTGAAGGTCGAGTTAAGAAAATTTCTTATTTTTTTATGATTAATATAATTTTTCTCAAATTTCGGTGCACCGCGCCCTCTCATCTTTCATATTGTTCGCCTCTCCTCATCATGATTGCTTAATACAATGTTCTCCATAGGTTTTTGGGTCACAAAATTCCTATGGTGGTATCAAAGTCGCTACACATGCACTAGGATCATAATTAATTTTTAAATCTTGATTTTGTAGAATCTAAAATAACATTTTTTATCTATGAATATATATATTTATTTATTTTTATGGATACCTACTTTTAATTTATTTTGCATATAAAAATAAATCTTACAATATTTTTAACCCAACATATATTTTTTAAAACCTATTTAAAAAAACACAACTAAAATTATTTTCTTAAAACCTATTTTTTCCAAACTAAAATTATAAAAACTACCACAATGTAAGCCACACACTTTACCTTTAAAATTAATCATGTTAATCACCGCATTCATATTATATGAAGTACAATCAATGATGAATATTTGTTATGATTATAGTGACACCATAACCCAACTCCATTCGAGGAATAGACAAGGACAAGAAATTTCCTCTTGGGATATATTATCCAGGGGGTTGGAAGAAATTTATTTTATTAGCTAAGTTGGGGCTATGAAATATAATCAATGATTTCGTGTATTTGAGATTATGATGTAGGGTATTTTTTAAATTAATTTATTTTTAACATTAACAAACACGTTAAAATTATTTAAAATTATTAATTTAATATTTTTTGAAGCTAAAAATATTTTAAAAAAATTAAAAAAATAAGCAACACCCATTATGGAGATGCCACGTTGTAATTCATCATGGATTCAAAGTGACTTGTTTGGTGGGCTAGAACAACTCTCCTTCTCTCCCCATTGTGCTTTGAATTTTTGTTAAATGAAAGTACACGATGGATCCCTTGAAAATGAAATCCCATTTTGGATTTACTCCAGAATTTCTAAGAGTGTCATCACTGCATTTATCTAAATTTATGAGTGCCTCTCATTCTTCAATGCTGCTGATTTGAATATATGGATCTGACACCTAACTATTTGCAATTAATACATTGCTTTGCTTTTAAATATAATCTCCTTCTTTATCATCATCATTCAAATTTCAAAACAAGATGCCCATCAAGTAAAATTCTCATGTATTTTCTAATTTTGATAAGGATAGTCACCTCTTTTATGAAAATAAAAATAAATAACAATAACTCTATGTTTTGTATAATGTTTGATAACATGCTGTATAATGTTTGATAACATGTTGTATGGTATTTTTTAAAAATATTTTTTAGATTTTTAAAATAAAATTATTTAAAATATATTTCTTTTAAGGTAAAATATAATTTAAAAAATACTTTAAAAAATAAATTATAACTTAAAAATAAATACTTGTTTAATTTTATCATTATTTATCATGCTATCAAATACACTCTATTAGTGCATGGGATCCTATATATGACAGAGTTTATTTTATAATAATTGGTGAAACCTATGGTACGTTACATGTGCAAACGTCTTTAGTGACCTAAAATATAAAAGAAATTAGGGTAAAACTCAGAGTAATATTTATATAAAAATGGAATAGCATCCACTAATTAGTTTCCTAATCACTCAAGCAATTAATGAAGCGTGGGAGCCATGAATGTGAAAAATGAAGGCTATTTTTCAAAGTTACAATAGGTTGTTCCTCTCCATCAACCCTAAATCAATGGCTGCAAATTGCACAACATGTATAATAAGAAGAAGATTAAATTAAACTTAACCCTAAAAATATAAATATAAATGACTACATTATTTATCATCATTTTTCATATATATTCATAAAGTATCCATCAAATTCTTTATATTCATGCTTTCAAAGTTTTTTTTTTACGAGTCCATCAACCCTAAATTAATCAATGGCTGCAATTAAATTGCATGGCATAATAATCATGAGGAGATTAAATTAAATTAAATGAAACCCTAGAAAAACTAAAAGATGATATTATTTTTATCTTAAAATTAACCCTCTGGCTGATGATTTACTAATTTGTCTGTACATGCAATGATATGTTCATAGGACTATGATTTTAGTCACTTAATTGATGATTGAAAAGGGGGTGAGGTTGCCATAGCCAGCCATGAATACAACTAGATAAAATGAACTGGAAAGTGATCTTTCATTGTATTAGGGCACCGCACTTCTAGAAACCAAGACCAGCAGCATCTATTTATTTATATCTACTTTTATGATAAAGATTGATGGCCTAATTTTACCTTTTCGGCAAGGCCATCAATATCTATCTATCTAGGTTAATAATTGGTTTTTCTGTTTTGAGGGAAAATAAAAAAAAATAAAAAGTCAATATTCAAGTCACTCCTTCATGCATGATTGATAACTGATATGGGAAAAAAAAAAGAATTTAAAAAAATATTTATGGAAAAAAAGTCTAATTGAAAAGGTGTTTTCTTGGTTGAATAGATTAAATTTTATTTAAAATATGCTGAGAAAATTACTCAAAATATATGCATTGAAAAGATTGTTTATATTAGTTTTTCCAGATATTTCTTATAACTTTACACAAAGCAGTAATAATTGATTTACTTTCTCTCCTCTATGAACAAATATATATAAGCAGTGGTAATTAATAACTTTGGGTTTGATCCCTGCTAAGTTGGGCTTAGATGGATCGTCGGTTTTAAGAATAGTTACTTCAATTATAAGAAGCCATTCATTTTAAGATCCGTTAATTAAGTTGGGCTTTATACAAACAAGGCCAACCCACCATAACAACCTATACTTTTTCAAGTGCTTTGAATACAATCACAACATAAACGAGGCATGGTAAAACAAGGTAATTATAGCCTCTCTTTTTTTAGTATTTTTCTTTTAAAAATTAATTTAAAAAAAACTGATTTTTTTTACTTCAAATTAAATGTGTATTTTTTTCAAATTTTTTTGATGAAAATAAATTTTAAAAACTAAAAAAATTATTTTGATATATTTTTAATTGAAAAATACTTTAAAAAACAACTATTACTATAATAGTAAATGGAGTTTTATAATTTTTTTGTTTTTGTATTTCAAAATAATTTTTTTAAAAAAATTATTTTATTTTTTCTTTAAATTATTTTTAGATACGCTGGAGGCCCCCATGTCATTTACATGGCATGTGCAACTCTTTCTAAATTCACATTTTTGATCTTTTAACTTTCTAATTCTTTAATAATTCATCCAATTCATCTAAAATCATTCTTTTACATTAATAAAATCTAAGTGAAATTTTTTTTTCTTTTTATATATCATGGCTGAAACACCAACATATAAAAAGGTGAAAATTTTCTCTTTTTTTTTTTTATAAAATCCTTATACATTTCATTTATTAACATTTATAAACTCATAAATTCCTACCATTCTTAAAAAATTGTATCAAATTCCCCAATCTCTCAAATCTTCTCCTCTGGCTAAGACCAATAATTAAGGGGGAGAGACTTTTGCTTTTTTTATTTTTAAATTAAACAACTAGTCAATCATAATTTATACTTTCTAACATGATTCAATTATAATTTGCATTAATTCAATAATAAATATCATATATTCCTGATTTCACATAATTATAACAATTTAATTTAATCATCACAATACAAAATTATAATAATTAATCATTTTAAACATGTTATTTAACTTACTTGGATAGGAATTCAATGAATGGATGTAAAAAATATTCAAATTCCCTTCTCCTTCCTTTTTAACTCTAGCTTTGGATTTCTTTCTTCAAAACAATTTTTAATAACTAAATCACCCCTTTTAATTGTTTAACTAAGTTCTAGTTACACTTTTTCCTCTTTTATATATATATACCGAGAAAGAAAAGAAATAGAAAAATCACACAAATTCTCGTCCTCACTTATAGTTTCTAGTCGTCGGCCAAAAGAAGAAAAATTGGGTATTTATATAGTCTCATCTTTAAAATTTTGCACATTGATCCCTTTTTGTTTAGGCTTTTTCAAACTTATCCCCATCATTTTCTTCTAAATAAATAAATGCCTTATCACTTTTCTTTTGTTTAATTTCACGCTTTTCAATGCTTATTTATTTATTTAAGTTTTTTTATATTATTGTTATTATTATTATTATTTCATTTTATTTTGGTAAGGTTAGATTATAACTGGCTTTTTACATTTAATGACCCAAAAGTTAACATAAGTTGATATTTTTTTTAAAAAAAAAAAGAGCTTTATAATTCTCTTTATTTTTTCTATTATGTTATTCTAATTTCATGACCGACATCACAAGTTTAGTGGGATAGTTTAGTGGGATATCTTAAGTTGGCTCCACCTTAATTACTAGACTTATAATTTTGTCATGCTAACTTAATTGATTAGGACCATATTTTTTATGTCACTTTTTTACTCAATTTTATTTTTTTTATATTTATTGGGTTATGAACTAAGTTGAATCATTTGCTCTTTTTTGAAGAAAAACATAAATTCTCAAGTTATCTTAATCATTTTTATTTTTAAATTTGATTCATCTACTATCATTTAACTCAATTCACTATAACCATATTTTATCTAGGAGGTTCGGCTACAGGGGTTACTTACACAATTGAAAAAGATCACAATCAACCTAGCATGTTCTCATAGCAAGGTTGTTACTTATTTCAATCCCAATTAAATTTCCTCGTGCAAGTTCATTTATATCTATTTTTTTACCCTTAGTTATGAGCTTGGCAAAAAAAAAAAAAATATTAACAAAACTAAAATTGAGATATGATCTCAAATATATAGCTAAATTTATAAACAAAAAAAAATATTAACAAAACTAAAATTGAAATATGATCTCAAATATATAGCTAAATTTATAAACAAAAAAAATATTAAGGACACTAAAAAATAAAATAAAATAAAATCAATAAAACATGATCCTACTAAAAATATAAAAATAAAACAACAACAACAAATAAATAAAGTTTTGTCGTGAATAAAACAACAACAACAAATAAATAAAGCTTTATCGTGGTTTGCAGCGTATTTAGTAGGCTGTAGGAATTAATCGTGGTACGCGTAAACTGGCCCGGACACCCCATATAAATAAAAAAAAAAAACATAAAAAAGCCTTGTCGTCATTGGGACCAAATTGGTTTTAAGTGCTAGATTTATACCAAGACTAACATAGTACCAAATAATCAAACTTACACATAATAGGCAGATCAAACATGTTAAAATTCACCAACCGACAGCTCTATATGGCTATTGACACAGGAATTTTGCTGGTTTATTTTAATTTTAGCACATAGGAAAAAAGATAGCATATCCCTAACTTCATCATTGCCCAAAAAGTTTCCTAGAAGCTTTTGACTGAAAATAAAATTAATATATTATATATCACCTCTAACACCTAATTCTTCAAAAAATTAAAAAATAAATAAGAAAATATAATTCTATACCCACCCCATTTATCATTCTTCAAGCACAATCAGATAATAAATTTAAATTTAGATTTAAAGCATTTTTTTATATGTTTGGCAAGTTTGAACGTCTCTAATTTTAACTATGGTTGTTTCTCACCTGATTTTGAATTTGTAGTGAAATAAATGTAATAAGATATTTGATAATAAATTAAACTGTATTTTGTATTGTAAAATCCATTAAAAAATTGAGTTTGAAATATAGTTTTTATAAAATAGTTTTTATATGTCTTTTTAAACGAGTTTTGTAAAATTCTATTTGTTTTTCATTTTAAAAATGTTTTTGAAAAAATTTAAAATTTGTTTTTTTATTTACTTCAAATTGATATATTTTTTTGTGTTTTCAAATTATTTTGATATGTTGATATCAAAAATAATTTTTTAAAAATATAAAAAATATTTTAATGCCTGTTTAGGGAAAACACATTTTGAAAAACAATTATAACCACACTCCTACTAAACATTATATATATGTTTTTGTTATACATAAACTTCAATCATAATTTTTACCGAACATGTATTTAAATCAACGAAACACAATTACACTTTTTGTCAATTAAGCCCATTTCATTTAATCTTGATTTCATAAATCACATAAATCTTATAAAAATCAAATAAACACAATTAGACAATAGATCATAATATAAATCCACGCAATAAATGAAAATCTAACAAAAAAACAAAATAAAAATCAAGGGCTAAACTATAAATATTAGAAAACACAGGGGCTGAAGTACTAGAATTAACAAAGTTCAAGGACTGGAATGTATAATAACAGTGAAATGGACAAGGCAGGTAGGGGTGTGCGCGTCAGATCATGGTGTTAGCTCAGAAGATGCATTGAATGTGAATGAATATCAAAATGAAGTAGGTTTGATGGCACTTTAATCATCCTAGGTGTCACATGCATCTCTTCGGGGAAATCGTGATGGAGACGTGATGGCGTTGTGGTTACGTGGAAAAACATCAATTTAATTCATTATATTTTAAATTTATATTTTAAAAATTATTAATTTAAGTTTTATAAATTTTAAAGTTATTAGAGATTTATATATTTATTTTTTTTTTAAAAAATCAAAATTTTAAAGTTATTAGAAATTTATATATTTATTTTTTTAAAAAAATTACACTTGTCAACTTAATTTTTAAATTTAGATTAAAAAAACCAAAATATCCTCATATATAATAAATAAAACATAAAAAAATACAGATTATAATATCTCTCTTTAATCGCAATTTCTCTCTCTTTTAAATCCCTAACATTTCTTCAGAGATTACTAGTTAAATTAAAATTAGTGATAGAGATAATAATAATATAAGTGTATGTTAGTGGTTGCATACCTGCATAAAGAAAATAGGTTTTGCATATAATCTTTTTGTGTAAAAAAGAGATAAGGAGAGAAATAGAAAAATATGACTATTTTTTATTTAATATTTGTTTAGAAATGTAGTTGTAGTTATTTTTTAAAATATTTTTTATTTAAAAATATATTAAAATAATATTTTTTATTTTTTAAAAATTATTTTTAATATCATGATCAAAATGATTTAAGAATACTGAAAAAATATCAATTTAAAGTAAATAAAAAAATAAAAT
>NW_011500042.1:389799-399967 GCF_000495115.2 Populus euphratica
AATTTTAAAATAAAAAAAAAGGGAATCAAGAGAAAGGTTTCTTCATTTCTGTTAATTATTTTTTTTTTCTTTTTTCGTATGGATTTCTACGGTCAGCTTGCAGCTATAGTAGGGTTTGGCTAAAAATAATGACTTTGTAATACTGACTTTGTAATCAAGCTCTATATGCTTTCTTTTTTTTTAGGCTTGTTAGAGATTGAAAAGTAAAAGAAATAAAAAAAAAAAGAAATAATAATAGTTTTAATTATTCCTCGTGGGCTCGAAGAAGAAGAAAAAGAAGTTAAATGACTCGGATTTTTTATTTCAATGAAAAAGTTATAATATTAATATTAAAATGACTTTTTAGTAATTAAATAAAAGATAATGGAAATCCTGAAAATAATTTAATATTTTTATTGATTTTTTTTAATATATCAGGATGAGGATGTAAAATGTTATAAACTTATATACTTAAAGATATAAAGTATAATTTTTGAAAGATACCAGGCAAAATAAAAAAATTAACAAACTACGGGAGGTTCTGTATAAATCCTCATTTCTATTTCTAAAAATTTACAAAACTATGTTTTAATGGTTTTTTTCTTTAAATTTCTCATTTAAAAAGTTTTAATTGGTAGTTATCATACATTTGAATAAAATTTAGTCTAATTTAATTAAGTTATATAAATTAATTTTTGACTAGCATGTTTAACAATAATTTATTTTTTTCATTAAAAAAAATATTGAGTTTTTTTTATTGAATTTTTTTGACCTACTCCAATAATTTAGTTGCATAAGAACAAGGTTAATTTGTAATATTATTAAACTTCATCTGGCACAGGGCTCTAATAATAAGTTAAACAAGTGTTATATTATTTAAAAAAAACATAATAAATTTTAATTTATTTATTTAAGTGAAATTAATTTAGATAAAAAATAGATTCTAGATAAATTTATAAGATTGAGTTTTATAACTAAAATAAAAAGATTTTTAAAAGTATATTAATAATTGTTTTTTAAAATGATTTTTTGATTAAAAATATATTAAAATAATATTTTTTTATTTTTTAAAAATTATTTTTAATATCAAATTAAAATAATTTTTTTAAAAATTAATTTTAAAAAAATTAATTTTTTAAAATTTACCAAACCAAAAACGCAATACCAATCAGTACTAAAATTCAAACTACCACCCAAACCGATTATTTTGCATCCATAAAGAAAGCCCAGCCCAATCAGATATTTAATCCTGTGTTCTCGACAGTTTCTCCCTCCCTTCACTGCAGGGTATGAAAAATCTTGCCTAAATATTGGCTGTTTTTCGTTCTTCACAGAATTTAATGAATGCCCAGCTGCAGAATTTTGGGTTTCAAGGCAAAGATTTGAAAGCAGAATCAGTAGAACCACAAGTGAATGCTACCCTTTTGATCAAACACCTCCCTGAAGCTATTCCTTCTGAAACTCTTTCAAGGCTTTTCTCTCATTATGGTGCTGTCTCTGTTCGTCCTTGCACTTCTGGAAGGTTATTTCAATGTAAATTTGTAATCTTTTTTATTTTACTTGTGCCTGAACTGCATATTGTATGTTTTGTCAATTTTGATGCTTTTATTTGCTAGTTTTGTTGTTGTTTTTTGATAAATTCTTGAACTTTATAAGTTTTATTTCTTTTTTTTTAATCTTTCTTTGTTGGATAGAGTTTATTTCCGCTTTTATTGTGTTACTATTGACTGTCCTGTTGAGGTGATATTTCTTTGATAATGTTGGCTATGCAGATTGAAAAATTGTGCATTTGTTGATTTCAAAAGTGAAAGCTTGGCTTATCAAGCGCATACTCAGTTAAATGGGTAATTTTGTCTATCACTATCACCTAGTTGATGCTAGTCCAATATGATGAAATAAGCCAATGAATTGTTGCCTGTTCTTTTTCCTTTTTCTTTCCTGTTTTTCTTTTTTTTTGGTCAGGCTGAGGTTTCTTGGCAAGGTCTTAACGGTGGAGAGAGCTAGTAAGCTAAGTGAGGCTCAACAAGGAAAAGAATCTGTACCACCAACATCTTTGATTGAGGATGCTTCTGTGACTAGAGATGTCGGCGATGGCTCAAAATTCAGGTCCTTTCCTGCTAGTGAACCAATTGCTCCAAGGCTTGGTGTTGACTATCCATCCCCCCCTCATTTGGAGTATGTTTCCCTTTCTGTTCTTCCTAAACTTATCTAATTTGATAAGGATTTTTGTGTCTATGTTGGAAAGCAGTGTCCTCTCTGTGAGTGCCATGGTGTGTTTTGTGCTGGAAGACATTTATGTCACGTTACTTGAGATTACTTGAGACATGCATCTTCATTTTTTGGTGTCTAGTGCAGGGTTGTCAAGAGGCACTGAGGCGCTCGCCCAGGCGCTCCAAGCAAGGAGAGGCGAGACCCCAACACCTTTTATTTTTCCAGGCGAGGCAATTTAACTAGGCGCTGCATAAGCACTCGCCTGGAGTGGCGTTGAAGCGAGCGCCTGGTCAAAATATTTGTTCTTCCCTCTTTTTTTTTTATTTTTTAAATTGATATATGTTTTGACCTATTTTCCCATTTTACCACAAAAAAATAATTGAAGGGTATAGTTGTTAAAGTAAATAGTAGGGTTTAAAAAGGAAAAAAGATCATCAAAATGGATGAATTGGTGTCTGATGATGACACTCGAACTTGGGGTGATGTGGCGAGGGCAGCCACAGCTAACGAACCATGAACAATCACTAGGCAGCAAACAAAGTTGAGAAGTGTAGGAGGAGCATCAAGTTCTAGATCTAGACATGAAGTGGGATTGAGTTCTAATTCTAAAGAAGTGCATTATGGTTTAAGATATGATTCAGATGACAATCTTGAAATCGAGGATACAGGGGACTTGAGTGAAGGAAATGAAAGCATGGATGATGATGTGTTGGAAGATTAATGATGATGATATTTAAGTTTAACTATTTTAATCTACTAAGACTTTTAAATTGTCTAATTTTGTTTTTAAGGGTGAATAGTATTACTTTTTATGAATGTTAAAAAATTTTGAGTTTCACTTTGATTTTCTAATCTTAATTTTTAACATATATATTAGTGATTTATATATTATAATACTATACATATATTTTATTTGAATTTATAGCATAGCGCCCTGTTTTATTCAGGCAAGCGCCTGGAGCTTTGGACATTTGATAGCCTTGATGCCTTAGGGTGCTTTTCGCTTTTGACAACAGTAGTCCATTGTCCACATGCTTAATGTGGAATTTTAGATCTACGCTGCAGATCAGTTGGCTGCTTGAGCATATGGAGAGGGTAAGAGGTGGAGATTAGGGGAAGATTTAAGCGGACTGATTTATAAGTTGTTAGAAGTCTCCTCTTAATGGCATCAGTATGAGTTTTATCTTAAGATATAATTATTAAAGGGAATCTACATAGGAACTGGTCATTCATATAACTGATTGGTCTCTTGTGAAGTTAGACACTACCTTTTGGAAACCGGTTATAGCAACATGCAGTTAATAGCAGGGCATAAAAACATCCTCATTATTCCATGGTATCATGATATGCTGTTAGAATTAACTTGATTGGGTCATGTTTTGTTCTTACAGGTATGCTTACCCTCCACCAGATGGAAACATTCTGACCAACATTGTAAATGCTCTTATTGCTGTTCCTCGCTTCTATACACAGGTTGTTCCCATAATCTGCAAAGTTTAGGACAAGTTTACAAAATCACCTTCCTTGGCTCTGATAGTTACAATTTATCGTGGTTTTTGTTTTTTTTAAAAATTCTAGTCAGCTGCAAGCATGTTGCCATGTCATTGACTAAGTTCTCTTCCACAGGTCTTGCATTTGATGAACAAAATGAATATTCCAGCTCCATTTAGAATGGCCCTGCCCACTCCACCTCTTCCCCCTGCAGCACTTGTGCATCCACCACCACCACCTCCTCGTATATCTGAAAAGTCTCCATTGGCAGAGCAATTCAGTAGCGAGTCAGAAATGGAGTCTTCAGATGAGGTACATTGCTGCTACGTTGTACATCATGTGTGTGTGTGTGTTCACTAACATCACTCTGTACAAAGTCAAGTGGGCATCTGATCTGAAATTTGAACCCAAACTATGCTTGCTCCACATTATCTGTAATTTAATAATTGGAAGGTACATGATGTCCTCTTTTCTTACTTCTTTTATCAAGGAATGATGGCTTCAAATTCTTTTTGTGCGTTCTAGATAGAGCAGTTCAGATTTGTTTTTCTACGGTTTTTCTAATTACCATGAACAATTTCAATAGTAATGTTTTGGGGGCTAAATGTTTGTAGGAGTTTGATGATAAAGCCTTGTATGAAGCCTCAGGAGCTGTTAAACCCAGAAGAAAGCATGTCAAGCGGGAAGCAATTGTAGGACCTGCAGCTGATAAAGACATAGTCCATGAGGCTGTTGGCCTGAAATCTGCCTCCTTGGTCCCAAAAGAAATTCCAGTTATAAAGAAAAAGAATCCTGTGCTGCAGGTCATTTTCTGTCTAATATAATTCTTTTTTGGTTTTTCTGATCACTTTTACAAATGTTCATGTTCTTCTATTGTTTTATTGCAGATTAAGATTGCACCAAAAGTAACTCAAAATTAACATAAAGATGATAACATCGCGACAGAATCTGAGGACCCAGACAAAGAGGGTTTGGATCAGAGACCCTATGCAACTGCAGAAGAAATAGAGAGTAAAAGACTAGCTCCAGAGGAAATTTTATCCCTTCCAAAGTTTAAGGTACCTGGTCTGGAAAATTTTAAGTGATTTCTGCATGGAAGATACATAATTTTCCTAATTTGTTGAGTCTAATCTATGTTCAGTTTGAACTCTTTTTTTTTTTTTTTTTGCTTTTTTGACTGAAGGTAGCTTTTATGAATTGCAAAGAATATATACCCAGTTGCATAAGCTTTCTTAAATTTTGCAGAACTACACAGTTGGGAAACCTGCACCTGTGCTGTACATAAAGAACCTGGACAAAAAAGTGGTTTTTGATGATTTCTTCTACATATTTGGTAAGCTGGCAGACTTTGACACTTGCTGGATGCCAATTTTCAGCGCTTTTGTATCAAATCGCAGGGTATAATTTGATGTGTTTAGTGCCAAACATTAATATTTTAGGAAATGGTTGTATTTTAGGCATGAAAATTTGGTGCTGATATTTTTGAAGCTTATTCTTTTTGTGGATTTTGTTATTCATACAATTTGCCTCTTGTTACTGCAAAGATAATACCTGCTTACTATATCTTGTTCACAATTTGCTTGTTGTAGGATCATTGTTTGGAAGCATTGATGCAGCAAAAAGTAGCCTCAATGTCAAGTTGATGCAGGTATGGTCATTTTGTAGACTCTTGACGTCTGCATAACGCTCAACATGTTTGTTTAAGTTTAATGTTCCGAGGAGCACCAGGTCTTAGTTCATGTTATACAAATGCCATGTGGGCATTAGAGAGATTGCGATCCACCTTTTATTATGTTTCTGTATGATATACTCATAGATTTGTGTATATGCTCTATCATTAATGTTGAATGAGAGGACTGGTGAATGGAAGATGAGAAAGGAGGATAATTTCATGGAAGTGCAAGGAATTCCTTTCCCTCGAAACTGCTAGCTTTGCAATGGGTCCAGGTGTTAATATATTCTTCTTTTCTTATTTAATATCTTTCATAGTTATCAGTGTATTCTCTTTTCCTTATTTAATTTCTTTCACAGCTGTCAGTATATTCTCCTTTTCTTATTTAATTTTTTTCATAGTTGTATATCCATTGATTATCATCTAGTCCTAGAATTAGGGGATTTGATTATTCTTTGGATGTATTAACACATTGTAACTCTCTTAATAAAGAGACAGAAAACAATTTAGAATTTCTCTTGTATTATCTTGTCATGGTATTAGAGCTAAAACTCTGAAATCAATTCATCTTGTGTCTGGTTCCTTGTCTAGTTCTTCTATTCTGTTTTTTTCTTGGACTTGATCTCTTGGTTCTTGGTTCTAGTTAAATCATGTCTCTGGAACGATCTGAACATTTTCTTGTTCGATTTACTGGAAAGAACTATTCTGCCTGGGCTTTCCAGTTTTAGATTTTTGTCAAGGGAAATGAATTATGAGGTCATATTACTGGGACACTTCCTACACCTGACAATGAGAAGAAGAGAGAAATATGTTAAATGAGAGGTGAAGGATGCTCAAATTATGTCTTGGATCCTTGGAAGTATGGAACACTTCATGCTTCTCAATCTCAAGACTTACAAATCCTCTAGAGAAATGTGGGATTACTTGAAGAAAGTTTACAGCCAAAGCAATATAGCACGAAGGTTCCGATTGGAACTCGAGTTGGGTCAACTCAGTGAAGGCAGTATGTCAATACAAGAGTTTTATTCTTCCTTTGTAAATCTTTGGGCCGAGTACACAGATATTGTGTATGCAAGTGTACCTCCTGAAGGACTTATTGCTATACAAAGTGTGCATGAGACCAGCAAGCATGATTAGTTTTTAATGAAATTAAAGGATGAACTTGAAGCAATCAGGTCCAACCTGATGAATAGAGAACCAATTCCTTTCTTGGATATGTGTAGGAGAGCTTCTCAAGGAAGAAGAACAGATCATTACACAAGCTGTTTTGGAGCAGAAAGCTCAAAATTCTACTCCAATTCCTGTTGTCTACGCTGCTCAAGGGATGAGATAGAAATATGTCTAATGTCTAGTGCTATAGCTGCAAAGGATTTGGACACATTGCTACTACTTGTACTAAAATTTTTTGCAACTATTGTAAGAAAATAAGGCATATCATCAAAGATTGCTCCATTCGGTCTCCAAAGAAATCTGAAACTGCCTATAATGTCTCGATTGATTCCTTAAATGCTCCTAGTCCTGGCTAGTCTTCTATTACCCCTGAAATGGTCTAACAAATGATAGTTTCTGCCTTTTTTGCTTTAGGCCTTTCAGGTAACCGAAATTCTATTCCTAAGCCTTGATATTTTGATTCTGTTGCTTCCAATCACATGACCAACACCGCCTTACTATTAAATAATGTTCAAACATATAAAAGAAATTTTCATATTCGTGCTGCCGATGATAATCCATTGTTTATCACAACTTTTGGTGATATTTTAGCCCTTTTGAATACTGTATTTATGTCTTTTAAGCTGTCCAATAATTTTATATGTGTTGGCCAATTAGTTGACAACAATTGTGATGTTTACTTTTTAAAATCTGGTTGTCTTGTGCAGGAACAAATGTCCGAGAAGATGATTGCAAAAAGACCTAAAGTGAGACGTCTATTTCCCTTGCTTTTATCTCCCTCTCCTGTGTCAAATTATGTTGCATGTAACGCTGTTCAATGTGATAATTAGGTGTGGCATACACGTTTAGGATACCCTAATTATCACATTGAACACCATTACATGCAACATAATTTGACATAGGAAAGGGAGATAAAAGCAAGGGAAATAGGCGTCTCGCTTTAGGTCCCTTCACGATCATCTTCTCGGACACTTGATCCTGAATAAAACAACCAAATTTTGAAAAACGAACATCACAATTGTTGTCAACTACTTGACCAACATATATAAGATTATTGGACAGTTTAGGAGACACAAAGACAATATTCAAAAGGGCTGAAATATCACCAACAGCTGTGATAGACAATGGATTACCATCAGCAGCATGAATATGAAGATTTCCTTTATATGTTTGAACATTATTTAATAGTAAGCCAGTATTGGTCATGTGATTGGAAGCAGCAAAATCAAAATACTGAGGTTTAAGAATAGAATTTCAGTTACCTGAAAGGCCCAAAACAAAAAGGGTAGAAACTATCATTTGTTGGACAATTTCAGGGGTAATAAAAGACTGACCAGGACTAGGAGCATTTAAGGAACCAACCAAGACATTACAGGCAGTTTCAGATTTCTTTGGAGGCCGGATAGAGCAATCTTTGATGATATACCTTGTTTTTTTACAATAGTTGCAGAATTTTTTAGTAAGTAGTGGCAATGTATCCAAATCCTTTGCAGCTATAGCACTGGACATTAGACGTATTTTTACCTCATCCCTTGAGTAGCGTAGACAATAGGAATTGTAGTAGAATTTTGAGCTTTCTGCTTCAAGACAGCCTGTGTAATGATCTGTTGTTCTTCCTTGAGAAGCTCTCTTACACAAATATCCAAGAAAGGAACTGGTTCTCTATTCATCATGTTAGACCTGATTGCTTCAAATCCTCCCCTTAACTTCATTAAAACCTAATTACGATTGCTGGTCTCATGCACATTTTGGATAGCAATAAGTCCTTCAGGAGGTACACTTGCATACATAATATTTGTGTACTCAGCCCAAAGATTTACAAAGAAAGAATAAAACTCTTGTATTGACATATTGCTTTGATTGAGTTGACCCAACTCGAGTTCCAATTGGAACCTTCGTGTTGTATTGCTTTGGTTGTAAATTTTCTTCAGGTAATCCCACATTTTTCTAGAGGATTTGTAATGCTTGAGATTGAGAAGCATGAAGTGTTCCATACTTTCAATGATCCAAGACATAATCTGAGCATCCTTCACCTTTCATTTAACATATATTTTTTTCTCTTTCTAACTGTAAAATGCAGGAACTGTCCTAATTCATTTCCCTTGACAAAAATCTGAAACTAGAAAGCCCAGACAGAATAGTTCTTTCCAGTAAATCGAACAAGAAAATATTCAGATTGCTCCAGAGACATGATTTAACTAAAAACAAGAATCACGAGATCAAGTCCAAAAAAAACATAGTAGAAGAAGTAGACAAGGAACTAGACACAAGATGAATTGATTTCAGAGTTTTAGCTCTGATACCATGACAAGATAATAAAAGAGAAATTCTGAATTGTTTTCTGTTCCTTTATTAAGAGAGTTACAATGTATATATACATCCAAAAAATGATCAAATCCCTTAATTCTAAGCCTAGACAATAATAAATGGATATACAGCTATGAAAGAAATTAAATAAGGAAAGAAGAATATACTCACAACTATGAAAGACATTAAATAAGAAAAGGAGAATATATTAACAATGCTGGAACCTAAAAAGGATTTCTTTGTTATGATCCACGTGCACGTCGAACTCGTGTCTCTAGGAATGTCATATTTTTTGAAAATCAGCCCTTCTTTCGCACACAACAACCTTCAACACTTCCTTCTCTATCTGTTTACCATATTTTCCTGAGTTGCCAACACCAATACAAATGTTTCAACCTGGTTATGTTTATCATAGACGCACTCCTGCTTCTGATCCTTTTACAGGTCTCATTGAGGTTCCTTCACATCTTTTTGCGGCATCTGATCTTGTTCTTCCCACTTTCTATGATCCACCTTCTCTTCGTAGAAGCTTCAGACCTCACAAACCTCCTGAAAGGCATGATTTTTCAACTCCTATGGCTATGTCTACTACTTTGTCTTCTATTTCCATTCCCACTTGTTATAAACAAGCTAGAGAACATGAGTGCTGGAAATAAGTAATGGAGGTAGAACTTCAGGCACTTGAGGCAAATCATACTAGGGACATTATTTCTTGTCCTCCACGTGTTAAGCCCATTGGTAGTAAGTGGGTCTATACTATGAAACTCAAGTTTGATGGATATTTAGATAGATATAAAGCTTGATTGGTTGCTCTTGGCAATAAACAAGCATATGACTTTGACTATTGTTGTAACCCAATTTTGGATTCATTAAGATTTTCTCGAATGTTGTTTTATTTTATTATTCATAAAAAAATATAAATAAAAAAAAGAGGTTAAAATATATTTTCTTGAGTCAACCGCATCTTTCGATCAAAATCGAGTCCGCCAGGTCAATATGGGTTAAACGATGTTGACTGGGATAAAAAATGAGTTTCGGGTCAAAATGGAGTCGCCCGAGTCAATACGGGTCCCACCATGTCAACCGCGATGAAAAATAAGTTTCGGGCCGTTTCGGGTCAAAAACGTTATTTTCTGTCAAAATCGAGTCCACCGGGTCAATACGGGTCCCACCATGTCGACCGCGATGACAAAATGAGTTTCGGACCATTCGACCGCGATGACAAAATGAGTTTCGGATGATTTTGGGTCAAAACCGAGTCCACTGGGTCAATACGGGTCTTACCATGTTGACCGCGATGAAAAATGAGTTTCAGGCTATTTTTGGTCAAAAAACTCG
>NW_011500042.1:400331-400578 GCF_000495115.2 Populus euphratica
TTCCTTTTTATTGGTTATAAATAGCCAATGAAACCAAGCCAACAGAGAGAACAGGACGGAAAACAAGAGAATTCTGAATTCTGAATTCAAGAGCAAACTATTCATATTACTATTTGTGTTATTATTTATCACTATTCATTTATTTTCTGCTTTTTCTTCACGCGAGTAAGATATTGATCTTTTTAAAAAACAATTTAAAAAATACCAAAAATATCCCAACCGTTAGATCTAATAGTATTTAAATCTG
>NW_011500042.1:400966-422883 GCF_000495115.2 Populus euphratica
GTGCATTGCCTCCTCTGAAGCAAAACCCCATAAAAACCTGATTCTCAAGAATGGATATACCAAGTTCTTAACAATATCAAAATAAGTTTTGTTTTATGAAATAAATATTATTTGTCGACACGTCTATTTTATTTACAGAAAAGGACTGAAGGCAAAAATTTAAATACCAGATATGGATTATGTTCATTATTATTTCTTTGATAAATCAGACGTAACTTTTCTTTTTAGGGATAAACGTCGAAATTTTAGACAAAGTCTCCTAATTTTAGGGACTGATGTCATTTTTAATGTGTCACCTATTTTTAGGAACCGACGTTAATCATCTTAAAAAATTTGTAAATAAGCTCAAAATATAATAGCATTTGAATCAAATAAAAAACACACAAGTAAGGGTAACCTTTCTCTGAAAGGATGTTTTAAGGGTGGTGTCTACCTTCCCTTAATCATAACTAACCCAATACCTGAATCTCTAGGACCAGTGTCTAATTTTGGATTTCTAATTCTCTTAAATTACTAAATGGCGACTCCAATAAAATCTTTATTCCCCTAATCAAGAAAAAAAACAATTATTCTTTTTTGTTAAAACAAACAAAAAAGAGTGGAGCCGTCACCCGACGTTGTGTAGCGACAACTATGAAGAAACATTTGCACCAGTTGCTAAGATGACCACGGTGAGAAAAATTCTTGCTATTGCAGCCTCTAAAGCTTGACCTTTATATCAGATGAATGTAAAAAAATGTCTTCTTGCATGGGGATCTTAAGAAAGAGATTTACATGAAACTTTCACTTGGTATGTCTACCATGGATTTTGATGAAGTTTACAAGTTAAGACGCTCTTTGTATGGGTTGAAACAGGCACCTAGAACCTAGTTGGAGAAGTTTCGTAACACTCTTCTTACCTTCTCTTTCACACAAAGTCAATATGATTCATCACTTTTCTTTTACAAGACCATTGGTATGGTATTTCTCTTAGTCTATGTTGATGATATTATCATCACTAGTAATGACATTGGGTTAATCATAAAGGTTCAACATATGTTGTATAGTACATTTTAAATGAAAGATCTTGGACATCTCATATATTTTTTGGGGCTGAAAGTTCACTCTAGAGATCATGGTTTGTTCTTAAATCAACATCAATATATTCGGGATCTCATTGAGTTAGCTAGTTTAAAAGATGCTACTGCTGTTGATACGCCAATGGAGGTGAATGTGAAATACTGAAAAGATGAAGACAAACTTTTGCCTGATCCTTTTTTATATAGGCAACTTGTTGCTAGTCTTATCTATCTAACAATTACAAGACCTGATATCTCCTATGTTGTCCATATAGTTAGCAAATTTATGTAGTCACCTCAACATCTTTATTTTACTACATTTCGTGGTCTTATTAGATATTTAATTGGGTCATCTACTCATGGGTTGTTTTTTCCTAAACAATCTACTCTTCATTTGACTTCATATAGTGATGCAGTTTGGGTTGGTGACCCGGATACTAGGAAGTCTATCATAGGCTGATGTATTTTTCTTGGAGATGCCTTGATTTCTTGAAAGTATAAGAAGCAAGATTGTCTCTAAATCTTCTAGAGAGGCTGAGTATAAAGCCATGTCTGCAATTTGTTCTGAAATTGTGTGATTACGTGGTCTTATTTCTGAACTTAGATTTTTTCTAACTAATGATTACGTGGTCTTATTTCTGAACTTAGGTTTTTTCCAACTAATCCTACTCCACTTCATAGTGATAATACTAGTGCTATTGAAATAGCTGCAAATCCAGTATATCATGAACGCACTAAGCATATAAAGGTGGATTGTCATTATATTATGGAGGCCTTTACTCGAGGTGTTATCACTCTTCCTCATCTTAATACTGCTTTTCAAATAGCTGATGCCTTTACAAAAGCTTTGACATGCCAACAACATTAGTTTCTTAATAGCAAATTGATACTGTTAGACCTACCCCCATTAATTTGAGGGGATGTCAATATATTCTCCTTTTTTTATTTAATATCTTTCATAGTTGTCAGTATATTCTCCTTTTTTATTTAATTTTTTTCATAGTTGTATATTCATTGATTATTGTCTAGGCTTAGAATTAAGCGATTTGATCTTTTTCTGGATGTATATATACATTGTAACTCTTTTAGTGAAGGGATAGAAAATAATTTAGAATTTCTTTTGTATTATCTTGTCACTAGAAATTTAAAGCCACTGGTGTGTGAGAAAGGTATTGTTGGTAAGACACTGGGTGTGTCATCTAATGAGAATATGAGTTGAGAATGTTTAAAGTTAGTTATGAAGGGATGCTTGTTGATTTGTAGGGTGAGAGGAGCTTTTCCGTAATAGGTTCTTAAGAGGAATTGTGGATTGAAATGTTTATGAGAAATCGGACTGTTGGTTCAGGTAAATCTTTTCTTTCTTAACTTGAGAGTATGAAGCATGCACGAGAATGGATAATGTATTGATGGCTCTGGATTATGATCTAAAAGAGTGAGACCAAGAGTATGAAGGAGGGTTGATGAAATTGAATTTTTTTTTGCCTGACTTTTGTTTTTAGATGGCAGCTTTAGATTTCAGTGTTATCTAAGATTGGATATTGCTCAGATTCTTCTTGTATTGTTGTACCTGAGGATTGTGTGCTTGCATATTTATTTGAGTTGTTTTCAAAGAAATAGAAGAAATTTGAGAAGCTTTGTTGTTGGGAGATAAAATCCTGTTTTTGTGCATGACATTGCGTATATAATTGAAACATGTGATCTCCAGACTGATCAACATTGACTTAAAATTAAAATGCTATATTACACTATTTATCAAAAAATTAAAATGCTAGATTACATTATTTATCAATGTGGAATCACCTTTGCATTTAAATTTCAGGAGGGAAGAATGAGGGGCCAAGCTTTTGTAACATTTCCATAAGTTGAACTTGCCCATCAAGCTTTGGTATGTATCTCTTGAGATCATTTGTTTACTATAATGCCTAAACTCCTACGTGATTGTTGAATACCTGTCTGAGTTCATTCATTATTATGCTTTGCAAGTGCTGGCTGCTGAGTGCTTTTATAAAGTCAGGGGCATTAACTTGACCTCATTTTCCCAGTTGGGAGTGCCATGTAGATGTTTATGTGACAAGATGGTTAGGACACCGAATCCAAAATATTGTTCATGTGCATGTATGATCATAGATGATGGAAGATAGCCAAATTATAGAGAGGTTGAGTTTTAATTTGTGTTTTTGGTTTAATTTATTTGAATTTTTAGTTGAGGTTTCTTATTTAAACTTTATTTGTTGGGTTTGATTTAACTATTGTTAGGTATCCTATTTATTGGACTATAAACTCAATTGTTTGCTCTAGTTAGTGTTTTAGTATTTATATCCTATTTTTCTAAATGTTAGACAATTTTTTATTAAAAATTGCAAAGTTGCAGACTTTTCCAACCCTTATTCTTCTCTTCAACATTTTTTTTTCTTTTTCTTTGGCGACTTTTTCTTAGCTTCCTTTTCTTCTTTTTTTTTAGCTTTAAATCTTCTTGTCCCATATCAGTTTTTGGTAGCAGAGCTTAGTTTTTTTAATTGTTCTTATAATTAAATGATATATGGGTTTGTTTAAATTCCTAATATTCAATCCAGTTTGTAAACCTTAGGTTTTGTGGGAAGCTTTCATCAATAGTGATAAAAAAAATGTAGCAAAAAATTGTTTCTTTTAGCCTTTCTTTTACAATCTAGATCTTAAAAAAAAATAATCCAGCTAAACACCCCACGATCCAAATAGTCTGTCATCATAGTTTTTTAAGCCTTTCTTTTAGCATCAATAGGAATTTTATTCTTGATTAATCTCTACATTAAAAAAAATGAAATTAATTTTATTTTTGTTTTGTAATTTCACTTGTAGGAATTATATGTGATCTCAATTCCATTTTTAAGTTAGTATTGCATGTATGTGTTAATAGTCATCTAGTATCCAACTTTAAGTTTACAACTATCATGGATTTAACCTAGAGTGATATCTTTAGAATCAATTATGAACAAAGCAATGTAGAGTTTGAGGTAACTAGGTTAGGTATAGTTAGATATGCCTTGACACAACTCGAGGAAACTGAAGATTGAAGAATGACTACTATCTTTCACAGCTATATCAAGTGTGAGGATAAGGGTTGCAAAATCATCATTGATAATGAAAGTTGTATCAATTTAATATCTTCAATTACTGTAATTTGTTTAGGCCTAAAACTCGTTCCCCATTTTAACCATATAATATGTCATGGGTTAATAATAACTCCATTACAGTTAATGAGAGATGTTTGTTCTCTATTAAATTCCTAGACTATTATGATGAAATTTGGTGTAATGTGAATCTAATAGATGTATGGCATGTCATTTTGGGAAGGCCATGAATATATAATTTACATGTCAACATTTCCAGTCAATCAAATATGTTCTTTTGCTTTTAAAGGTAGAAAGATCAAACTCATTAGATTATTACTAAGACCTAGCAATAAAACAAGGAAAAAGAGAATGTGAACAAACAAGGACTTAATACAATTAGTCCAAATGAGTTTGTGAATGAGGTTAAGGAACAACTTATTGTGTTTGGTTTAGTTATAGAAGAAATTTTAAGAAACTCTCTAGTGGAGCTATTTAAGAAGTTAAATATAGCTAACATAATAGGTTCAATTGAATTTGAAAAGGAGATTCATAAAGAGTCAATTGTGTCTCTTTTAGTTGTAAAAGTTTTTGAAGACTTTTTAGTAGAGTTGCTTGGAGAGGTAAGTGCAATGCTGGGAGAGTTCCAAGAAAACTTTTATTCTGAGCTCTCTAATTCCTCGATCTCTATACTTGACTCCCAACTTGTTATAGATTTTGAGTAGCCTTTTGAGCTTTCTAATTCTTTACCCTCTATATTTGACATCCAGTATGTTATAGATTTTAAACAATCTCCTAAGCTCCCTAATGTTTTGTCATTTATGCTTGATATCTAACATTTCATAAGTCTCGAGTAGTTTGCTAAACTTTATAAATCCTTACTTTTTATTCATGATAAAAAGGATACGGAAAGTCCTAATTCACTGGGTTATGATTCAAAAAGTTTGTTTTGTTCCACACTCCCAGTCATATAAAGTTCATGGTCACAAACCTAGGATGCCAGTGGATCTTTCTCTTGTCTCCTCACTCTAAAATATCAGATTCAGTTGAGTCTTTTGCATGTAGAGTTTATAATTTGCATGTTGAGATCATCAAACATATTCAAGTAAGTAATGAATAATACAAATTTTGAGCTAATTTATATAAGTATCATGATGCACTTAATATTAGAGATTATATCATGATACAGATTACATTTGAACGATGTCCTTTGAAATTGCAAGTGAGCAGTACTAGACCATTTAAAGTGTTGTAAATAATTGAATCAAATAGTTGTCATTAAATCGCTAGCAAACACTAAACTTTAAACTTTGATATTAATTGCTTTTGACATTAAAAGCCTTGTTATATATAAAACACAACAATCTATCCTTGATGATCCTTATGAAATCTTTGCCCCATTATCATTGTTTTTGGCACAAAAAGAATATATTAATGTTACTTTAGATGCACAAGTTGTTTTTACCAAAGATGATGAACTTTAGCGAATGCTAGTATATAAGCTAGACGATCAGATTCAGGTTATACTTGGATTATCAAATAAGCATCACAACAACTTGATCATGATTTTTGAAAGTATTATTGGAGTCGCCTTGAACTACACTTGATGGAGTCGAGTTTCTTCAATTTAAGGAGAGTTGGTGGGGATACAAGACTCAAGATATTGGTTACGCACTCGTATATAGATGATGGAGGGTAGCCCAAACCATTGAGAGATTGAGTTTTAGCTTATGTTTTGGTTTAATTTATATGAACTTTTAGTTGAATTTGGAGGGTAGCCCAAACCATTGAGAGATTGAGTTTTAGCTTATGTTTTGGTTTAATTTATGTGAACTTTTAGTTGAAATTTTTTTAATTAGACTTCATTTGTTGGACTTAATTTAGTTATTGTTAGGTATTCTATTTATTGGGCTATAAACCTATTTGTTTGTCTTAGTTAGGGGTTTTAGTATTTATATCATATTTTTCTAAATGTTAGATAATGTTTTATGAATTGAATAAAAATTACAAAGTTGTAAACGTTTTCAACCCCCTTTCTTATTTTCTTTAGCCTTTTCTTCTTAGCTTCCTCTTTACTTTCTTCTTTAGCTTTAAATCTTCTTGTCCCGCATCACAAGACCACACCTTCCTTTGCATTCTCTTCTGAAATATTCTGCCGAAGTGATGACGGAGCATTAATATTTTCTAATGTGTTTGTGGCTTGTGGTTGCAGAATCTAGTGAATGGATATGTGTTCAGAGACAAACCAATGATCATACAATTTGGTCGGAATCCCTCAGCTGCCAAGCCAAATTAGACAGATTTGTATGATTAGGAGCTATTTGTACTATACCTCTCATGGTTCGTTGTATAATCGATCAGTCTAAATATTCTTAAGCAGGCTAACACGGAAGGCTTAAACTTTAGATTATAAAATACTGATGTTGCAAGGATTGTTTTGTGGGCTTGAGCATAGCATTTTGAAGACTCATTCAATGTCAACTTGGGGAGTTGATTCAATGATGCATGTATGATTAATATTTGCTAGTTGTACCTTCTTGACACCGACCTCAACCAAACAAATGTGGGAATATTGTATCTGTTATGATTCTTGTCTTCTTGCAGATACCTGCGTTCTATGGCTGTAGGAAGGTTGACAATGTCGATTTCTCCTCACGGGGAGATGTGCAGAGCAAGTTGCTGATGGTGAGCATCCTAAGTTGCTGCCGTTTATATAAATGCAGACTGCCAGTGCGCCAAAGACTGCCGCTAATCTTTATAATACAAGCAAGGAGAAAAAAAAAGGGGGCTTTTAGACTTGCAGAATATCCACATCTGGAAGAAAATGTCTAAAGTTCAAATTCATCACCTTCTGATATGGAGCTTTCATCTTTAGCAACATTTTGGAGTGCTGGGGGATGTAGAAATGGTGAAATGAAAAAAAAGAAAAAAAAAAGGGTTTGTAAATGAGAAAATGGACCCGACAATAGTTGGACAAGCTCACCTGTTCCGAATATTATCAAATGGGGGATCCTGACTCACCTGTTCTGAATATTATCAAATGGGGGATTCTGTCATGTCAAAATGGTACAGTTTTCATAAAATTGTGAGAGAAGTAGAAAATGGTTATTCTCCGCTCCCCTGAAGAGGAGCAGATAAAAAACTGAAAAGGCATCAATAATCATTGCAGCAGCAGCCTGATAGCCGAGAAGTTGGATTCATCAGCAGATCTTTTCTGCCAAAAGCAAGAATGTTGAAAGTGACAAAATGGATAGCCCCAGTGTTCGGTAGGTTCAATCCAGTGTGTTTTTTTTGTCTAAAAAACCTTCAAATTGATAATGTTTCTAAATGTTTTTTTTTTTAATTTTAATATAGTAATATTAAAAATAAAAAAATATTTCATTTTAATACCAAACGAACAGCATTACCAAAACATAATTTGTGTTAAATGTTGAAAGCAACAAGGTGGATAGCCCCAGAAACTGGCATGATGCCAAAAAATGCCAGACCGAAGAACATGAAAATGCCGCAGCTCTAATGATTCTAACCCACCCTGCATCTTGCGCAAAGCAAAGGCTCCTGGTAAGCATGTTTGAATTGACAAGACCATGCTTTCTCCATATCACAAACAAAACAACAGCGTTAAAAGTAAAAACTACCCTTTTTTTTTTCCCCCAAGCTTCAGAAAAGTCATCTTCCACAATCCAACAAGAACAAAACTAAACCACTTGCTCTCTCTCTCTCTTAACAGGAACCCTACAAGAACCCAGCAACCAACCCTATAAGTCCACTCACAACGACTCACCAATGGCTTATTAAGCCATTCAATCCTACTTTTTCACCATTAATTTAATAATATTTGTGATTGCTGCTATTTATTAAAATATTTTTTGTTTGAAAATATATTAAAATAATATTTTCTTAAAAATTATTTTTAATATTAATATATTAAAATGATTTGAAAAAAAAATTGAAGCAAAGAAAAAACATCAATTTTTTTTTAAAATATCTTTAAAATGCAAAAACAAACAATTTAAACTCTATTATTTTATACCTGTTTGGCTACATATGATTTTATAAAAATTTTAATTAATTTTTTTGAATATTTTTGTCAAAAATAATTTTTTTAATATATTTCTAATTAAAAAACACTTTAAAAACTAATTTTTATCACAGTACCAACAACACCTTAGTGATCATCCTCACCTAGCTTTCTTGCTCTACAAACAACTGCAAGAAGTGTACTTTCACTCTTCTTCTTTGCTTCCCCCTTCATTCGATAGCTTTACCTACCTTTTCCTCATAAATACTAGCACCAACTCTTGTTGTCCAGTTATAGGAACTCAGTTTCATGGTATTACATTCAAAGTGGGTTTTCAGTGTCATGTTTATGTACAAGCAGCTCTTTTAAATATGTACTTATCTAGTAGGGTTTCAGATGATACTATGCTTCTGTTTGATGAAATGCCTGGCAGAAATGTGGTTTGTCTTTGTTTTAGAGAATGGTTTTGGTGAGGGCATAAAACCCACTGAAATCACTAATCTTGCTATTTTACTAGCTATTTCTAATATGGGGGAGTCAAAAGTTTGCAGCTTGATCCATGAATATGCAGGAAAAGGGGGTTTAATGCATTTGATATTGTTGCTAATTCAATTATAGATACTTATTCAAAATGTGGTTGTGTAGTGAGTGCATTGACATTTTTTAAGGATATTTCAGCAGAGGAAGAATTTGGTATCAAGGAAATCAATCATTTCTGGGTTTGCAATGCATGGGACGTGGAAGGAAGCAGAGGAATATTTTGAAAGGATGGAGAAAATAGGTTTGAGGCCGAACAGAGTGACATTCTTGAGTGTTTTGAATGTTTGTAGCCATGGTGGATTGTTTGATGGGGGGCTCAGGTTTTTTGACAAGATAGTGAATAAACATGGAGTTTCGCCTGATATTGAGTATTATGGATGTTTAGTGGACATGTTGGGGATGACTGGGAGATTAGAAGAGGCAGAGAACATGGCGTTAGAGATTCCTAATGAGATCGTTATTGTTGTGATTTGGATCCCTGTTGGGTGCCTGTAGCTTTTATGGTAATATTGAGATGGGTGAGAGGGTTACAAGGAAGATAATGGAGATGGAGACAGGATATGGAGGTGACTATGTGCTTATGTATAACAACTTTGCTGGTGCTGGGAGGTTTGAGAATGCTGAGAGGTTGAGAAGACTAACGAATGAGAGAAATGCCTTTAAACTTCCTGGCAATAGTTTCGTCTGAATGACCAGAGAGCTAGACAGATCTGGAGTCTAGTCAGAATATCTGTTGGCTTACATGTATTGATGCCAAGGAAACTGCTAACAGCTCCCCAAGTGTTACAGACCAAACCCAGACCACTCCAGAAAAAAATCATTTAATAGCTCTTGGCAGCCTAATTCTTCCTGTTTGATGCTTTTTCAGGGGCATCTATACAAAATGATTCCATAAAATGGAGATGACATGCATGAGCAAGCATGAAACATGTGCCTGGTCATGAGCGGCTTGAGGTATTCCAGGAATGAGCTTCTCTTGATTAAGGATAATGTGCATGTGGAAGAACATTAATTAAAGGAATTGGGAAACAAATCTTGTGTCATGATAATTCTTACTTGGTGAGGGTTACTTCAGAAAGATATGGGAGCCATTGAATCTAGCTGAAATTAGATAAGTGTTCACACGACGGGGCTAGTATTTGAGGATTTCGTTCTCTATAATAGAAGATACTATTCTTTTTTTTTTCTTTGCAATGAAAATAATGACGTTGCTATATTCGTCCTTGAGCTAAAAGTCGTATGTTTCCTACTACTGTATCCAAACGAGATCTCTTATGAGAAAATCATTTCCGAGTTCTACTTTCATTGCCTAGTATTGTATTAATCTTGCATCAACCTATTGCATTTGCCTAATTGACATTGAGTTATGTAGTTGCTTGTTTTCTACTAAACATTCCATGTTTACAAAAGATTTGATCCGTAACTTCTGAACCCAGGAGTAAATGAAGAAACGGAACTACACAGATTATATCATAATCTGACAGTTAATTGACAAGATCTTAAATCAGTATTTGGGACGAAAAAATCCAATTACTTTGCATTTATTCGCATGACTTGACTTAAATTTTATAACCAAAACATGTGTTCAGATGCCTCTGTCCCAAAGTCTACAAAGGAAAGGGCATGAGGTTCATTCAGTCAATAAATGTGGACTATATGGAAAAATTATCCAAGTAAACTCTGACCTACGGAATTTTGACCTATGGACTGGACACTGCTCTGCTGCTAACTGTCTAATGCCATATCCCCAAAATGACAGCAATGCTAAAAAGTAGTAGAAGAGTGATATCTCCCCCTGGAAGAATGGATGACCTGAAAAACCAGAGAACATATGTAAAATGTCTATTCATGGGGTTTGAAAAGAAAATCTTGACAGGAGGAATAAGTTAAAATCACTACGAGTACTTAGTCGAGCATGAAACGAATTACTTGTTATTTGGTGTAAAGTTGTGGAAATTGTTGAGAAATAACATGCATTTTACAGACACATAATAACAAGTAATCCAGAAAAGAAGCCATTCTAAAATATCAGTGGCGCTTTCCAATTTGAACTCATTATGAAATGATAAATTGGTTTATGTTTGCTTTCCAAGTTATGATTTTGACCTTAAGATTTAGGCTTCAGCAGGTGCAAATATATTATCGGATGTCTCAAATATGTGAGGTGCTTTTTTGCTGTCTTTAACATTGTTTATGTCTTTCGAGGTTTTCATTGTGGATCAGAAGAGCAAACATCCTATTAATTAGCGAATAACTGAACATGGAATTGCCAGCAATACCTGAGCTTATTCCTGGATTGCTGTACATATGCCATTACTGGAGGAAGTAAGCCAAACAGGAAGCAATTTGCATAAACTCCAGCAAAATCAAGAGCTCTTGAAAAGGTTGAGCGACAGAAGGATCCTATAAGAATGGGAACACCAAGTACAAGCATCATTACAAATTTACTGTGGAATGCATTAGACTCGGCCGTGCTTGATGGTGGTTTTACTTCTGATGCAGCAAAACACCTTGTTCCATCAAATGAAGCCCTCCCTGTATTTCCAAGATTATGCCGACCAGAAAAGGTAACGAATCCAATTCTACAAGCACTATCCCCATTAGCAAATATTTGACATTGAGTGTGAATCTGTTTTTCAGATTTAGTTTTTGTGAAGATCAACTCCAAGGTATCAAGAAGCTGTCTCGGAAAGCCAACTGCATAACCTATCAAGCTAGTTGCCAAAGCCGAAAATGCAAAGCCCTGGACAGCAGATAAAGCAGAAGGATTGACAGAGAGCAAGAGAGAGATTGGTCACTGGAGGTGGTGGCTGTGTTAGCACCAGCAAGCCCCAAAACAATCAAATTCCATGACAAAACCATTATCAAAGGAACAGCCCCACCAATCAGCACTGCTTTTCTAGCCTCAGATACAGAATTCCCAGCAATCTTACATATGAAAGGGGTGATAACATGGAACCCCAACGTAAGTACGGTTACAGGGATAGCAGGCAAGATTGCTGAAATACTCAATGAGGTGGGAACAAGGGAGGCTAATATATTTGTTCTGGCCACAGATAAACCAATAGCTACCAGTGAAGTTATGGAGAAAAGCATGAGCAAGCATAAAAGCCTGTTAGCAGTATCAATGACCTTAAAAGGGAAGAACCCAATTACAATCCCAGCAGCAACAGGAAACAAAGCATGAGCCAACACAACATTCATCCATGGAATCCACTGTGATACTATCGAACCAATGCCTGAAACACATGCTACTAGCAAAGAAAAACTTAAGCTAGCATAAACCACCGCCACAAAAGCACCAAATTTGCTTCCTAATGCTTTTGTTGCAAGGCCAGTAAAGCTCACCTCTGAAACTCCATCTTCTTGCATAGCAGCAAAACTAAGCTCAGCAACAAGAATGATGGAGGAGATTACATAAACCCAACAAAGGATGATGGCAATTGTTGATGTAAAAGAACCAGACCTTATAGTTGCGGTTGGTAAGCCCAGCATTCCAGGCCCTACAGCAGTGCCAATAATCAAACTGACAGCACCCCAGAAATTCTTTTTACTTCCATGTGGGGTTTCTACTACCAGAACTTCATTTTCCTTGGTAAATATACCTTCGTCTGCTCTATCCTCACGAGTAGTAGTGATGGAAAGTGAAATGGTATCTTGTGGTGTGCACCTAGGAATGAGAATGTTAGGGTTTTTAGAAAATGAAGTAACTTTCCTGGGTGGGGTAATGTGGGAAATAGGGAGCCTGGAAGTGTTGTGGGGTTGAAGATTGAATCTTGAGCATGCGATTGAATTGGGTTTGGATAGGTTGTGGGAAAGATGAAACATTTTGGGATGTTAAACTTAGATTTGTGATGTGATGTGATGATGTTTGTCTTGGAATCTTCGGGGTAAGAATCTACTTCATTTTCAATCCTGCATGCTGACCGGCAGGCAACAAGTATACATGGAAAAGAAGAGTGAACTTTTCAGTCAGAATCTATCATCACTCCTGACCGACTTTCAACTGTTAGAGAGAGATTTTTGGGAAATAATAGGGCTGAGGCCTGGAGAGCTGGGATCTGTTTCCTGTGGCTTGTGTAGCCCACTAAACAACCGAATAGTACTCAGCACTCTGTTCTTAAAGATTGATAATGGGGCCTGGAGATGATGAACCCAACACTGTTCTCGGTGAATGGATATGGAATAATGGAAATATGATGTTGTGAATTGTAATTGCTGGTTCAGTTCTGTTCTAACACCAAGGTGTTAGGTTTTTTTTTTTTAATTGTTATTTGGATTAATTTATATATGTTTTTTAATTAATTTTTTAAAATTAATAATTAAATAAATGTCTAGCAATTTTAAAATTTGTAGTATTTAAACTAATAATCTTAAAAACAAACTTAAGCATGATGAATTAAGTTAGATCACACAAAATTATGTTTTTATTTTGTAAATATTAGTGGTTATTTTTTTAAAATATTTTTATTTAAAAATATATAAAAAATAATATTTTTTAAAATTTATTTTTATCATAAACATATCAAAACAATATGAAAATATAAAAAAATTAATTTGAAAAAAATTCAATTTTTTTAAAATAAAGTTTTCAACACAATAATAAACATGTTTTATTTCAATTTTTTAAAATATGTTTTATTTAAAAATTATTAAAATAATATGTTTTTAAATTTTTATGATATTATAAGTTGGTGTATGTTTTTAAATTTTTATGATATTATAAGCTGGTATTAAAAAAATAAAAAATTATTTTTAAAAATACTTTTCATCATATTATTAAATACAAAAAAAAGAAGAAGCTACTTCTTTTGGGAAAAATCAAACTTGAAGCCTTTTCAACTCTTAAATTTTTTTCCATAAATAAAATTTTATTTAAAATAATTTTATATTTTTTTTTCCCAAGTGATTGTAAATCTCTACCGCTACTAGAGGTTGAAAAATAACGCAAAAAAGAAGAAAAAGAAAAAGAAAAAGAAGCTTCCAAAGTATTCCATCCATCCAGTTCCAACTCCGAAAAAACCATAAGATTAGATGACGCCACGTTTAAGACATCGAGCACCTCACGTGCCGCTATCAACCATAAAAACCGGCAAACGTCAACAAAATAAATCTTAAACAGCACAAAATAACGACCTTATCCAATAATCTACAAATTTCACCAATTTCTCGAACCGTTAGATCCATCATCCAAACCGAAATCTAGCGGCCCAAAACACCCCACCATCATCTTCAATTTTCAACGTTTCCCAGCTCAGAAAGAAAGAGAGAGAGAGAGGAAAACGCTTTATCTATTCAAAGAGAAAAGGCAAAAACCAATAAAGCAAAAGCCTTTCTTTATGTGTTTGCAAGAACCTGAGCTTTCTTTGGCTTCAGAAACAATTTTTTTGTCTTTTTTTTCCTTCAAATTGTTGTGAGAAATTATGACAGAGGTTTTGAGCAAGACAAATCTATTTTCTTCTGGTACTTGTCAAACCCAGCAACACAATACTATTTCTGTGTTTGCAAAGAGTTACAGGCTTAAAGGGTTTCCTTCGAGGGTCAAACCACAGGGTTTGAGATCTCAAATTTCAAGATCTTCTTCTTGTAGTGATTTTTATGGCAAGAGGGTTGTTGTTCATGGAAATCAAAGCAAACCCAGAAGAGGGTATCTTCCTCAAGCTTCGGTTGTGGCTATGGTTAGTCAAATTTTTATTGTTTGGATTTATGGTCTTTATTTTGATTTTGTTTTTTGAGTGATTTTATTTGGATTTATGGTCTTTATTTTGATTTTGAGTGATTTTATTTTTTTTTTCTTGTGGGGTTCTTCCCTGTTTGTTATCGTAATTGTTGGTTTATTTTTAGTTATTGGATTGCTTAAATTACTGTGATTTCGCTTAACCACTGAATGAATCGGAGGAGCTGGGTCCTAAATATTCGGTTTTTAGAGGAAAAGAAAGTCTGGAATTTTTTCTTTTTTTTAATTAATAAAAAGAATCATGAGATTTTGTATATTGTGGAAACTCAAAGTTTTGATTTTTTTTTCGTGTCATTTTGATATTACAAGGATGGATAAATGCTTAATGGTTTTTTCCTCTTGTATCTTTTGTGGAATTAATAGACTGGCCTTAAACTTAAATATGCTAAAAAATGGTGGGAGAAAGGTCTGCAACCCAACATGAGAGAAGTAACTTCTGCGCAAGATCTTGTGGATTCCCTAATGAATGCTGGGGACCAACTTGTTGTAGTTGATTTCTTTTCCCCTGGATGTGGTGGCTGCAAAGCTCTCCATCCCAAGGTATGATCTGCATAACTATTTCGATATACATGTGGTGCATGTGCATGTTTATATGAGTGGTTTAGTTGTTTTTTTTTTTTTTTTGATGGATTTAGTTTTGTGGAAGAATGCTAATGGGAGTCCTTTTTTGGGCAGATATGTCAATTGGCAGAGATGAATCCAGATGTACAGTTTCTTCAAGTTAATTACGAGGAGCACAAATCCATGTGTTATAGCCTCAATGTCCATGTGTTACCATTCTTCCGGTTTTATAGAGGAGCTCATGGCCGGTTATGCAGCTTTAGCTGTACTAATGCCACGGTTGGTTTCGCCATTACTTCACTTCTTTTGTTGATTAATTGTAATATTTGAAGTGAGTTTAATAACTGTTAATTTTATGAACAGACCAATTTGTTTCAGTTTCGCCTTTGATTTTCTGTTTCCTGTATACCAAGAGCTTTAATGGTGAAATAATGAAATGCAGAGCTTGATTGATTCTTGAAATAAACCATTTTCTGCATTTTTTTTCTCTTCAAAATCCAAGATTTATCAACTCATTGGAACCACATCACACTCAACTTCACTACGTGATCTTGAATTTTGTTAGCATTCATCCAGTTTGTTTGCCTAGGAAGCTGTTGCTTCACAAACCCAGTTTTTTACTGAACCAGATTAAAGGATGTAAGTTGCAAGCATTTTGCGTTGATCGTTCAATTTATTATGCGTACTTTGTCAATTCCATTGATTGTTTCTATGATGTTGGTCTTTGTTTTGGTTCTATTTCAGATCAAGAAATTCAAAGATGCATTGGCCAAGCACACACCAGATCGATGTAGCCTTGGGCCAACAAAAGGGTTGGAGGAAAAAGAGCTTGTTGCATTAGCAGCTAACAGAGATCTCTCCTTCACGTATACACCCAAACCAGTTCAACCTGCTCCTGTCTCTGCAGAGGAAGAGGTAGCACCAACGGCAGGCCCATCTCATTCAGACAGAGGTCTACCTCTTCCTCTTCCTATAACAAGCTCGAAGTCTGCTCAAGACTCAGAGGAGAAAACCCTAGTGAGTTCTGGGAGATGATGTGGGCAGTCATCATTGACCTCCTCCATACTATCATTGTACAGTCTGTGCTCTCCTTTCATTTCGTATCAATATTAGAAATGAACAAACCAAAAGAGGCTCAAGTCATGATGTATGTATGTCCTCATGGAGTTGCAGGGTTACGGATTTATTTTTTTGGATCCTAGCCTTGCTTGTGCGAGCCTTAAGAGGGATCTGTTTTTTAAAAAGCTTTTTTTTTTTTTTCGTTTGCCTTGTACCCATTTGCAGTATCAATTTAATGCAGCAGCTGTACAGCTAATATTTCTATCATTTCTTTCTTTCTTTCTTTCATCTAAGTTTATGATATCGTTGATGTGTATATGCCCTTCTCCATTCCATGCGAGAGTCTTGTCCTCTATGGGAAAGAAATATCTTCTCTTTTAACAGTGATAAAGAAAGGCTTGGTGCTTCTATGTTTTGTGGATGCCAAAAAAACTGTTGTCAACTGTAGGATGATTGATGCAGGTTAGGGCCACTAGATGACCAAATCTCTGTCTGCAGGCAGCAGCAGCATCAAGTGGGGTTTTGCTGGACCAGATGAGAAGATGCATGAAACTTGACTACAAGAAAAAAAAAAAAAAGAACAATAAAAGCAAAGGGAAAGGGATAAAAACTCACGCTTTGAACGATCTGCACAAATATAGGCATTGAATATCAAGAAGCTCCTTCCTTCTCCATCCAGGTGTCCAGGTCCCAGTAGGGCATATCCATCAAAGATTGGTTGCCCTATATTGCTTGAAGGCAACCTTTTGGACCTGGCATGTATTGGCTCCTGTTTACCATGCCCTTGTCAAATACTGGTGGGAGTGACAGTGAAAATTTGACATGATTGTGTTTAGTACTGCAAAGAAGGTTTTTTTTTTAATATATATTTTAAAAAAATTAAAATGGTTTTTAAAAATTTATTTATTTATTTATTTATTACATTAACATATTAAAATTATTAAAAAGATAACAAATAATTTTTTAATAAACATCAAATTATAAATATTGATCTAATCTATGTACTTGTGGGACATCAAACATTGTAGAATTAAAAAAAACAAAGAAAGAATATATGAATGATATAATCATAAATTATCTTTCTTAAATTGTGCCTTGTTCAGCATTTCGAGCGATCATGGATAAAATTATTAAAAAAATAAAAATTAATTTTTAAATAAACATCAAATTATAAATATTGATCTAATCTATGTACTTATGGGACATCAAACATTGTAGAATTAAAAAACAAAGAAAGAATATACGAATGATATAATCATAAATTATCATTCTTAAATTGTGCCTTGTTCAGCATTTCGAGCGATCATGGATTCTTTGCTTTCAGTTTGGAAAAAATAGAGGAAATTTTAAAAGGTAGAGGATAGAGAAGCTGCTTGGGGACAGAGGAAAGGCTTGCGTTTAAATTATTGCAATATTATAAGGAAAATACTTGAGATTTTATTGGTAAAATAGTCAAAGTTGTTAATTTAATTTATTTCTATAAATATAATTGGATTCAATTATATTAGTATTTTATTCAAAATAAAAAAATATAATAACTTATTAATTAAATTCAAATTACATATGAAATTTAACTCAATTTAACGCATGATTTGGCTATTAGAACTCATTCTATTCTCTATAGTTCAGAATCATGAACAATATAGAGCCCATTGCCTTCTAGTTTTATGTTCTTATTGTATTTTTTCAAAAATCATTCTTCTAAGTTTCTATTGATATCCTTTTGTTTTGATGTTCTCAATTGTTAGTTCCCTTACGTCTATTTTTCAATTTCAATTTTTTATGATTTTACTAAATAAAATAGAAATGATGGATATATATATATATATATATATATATATAAATGGTGACATTACTTGAAGCAACTCAAATTATTTTAGCTATTTTTTTTAAAAAACCACTTAAATTATTAAATCATATTTATTATATTTACTCGGGTAAATTGATTTAATGATTTGGTGATTTAAAATTTAATTCTAGTTAACATTTACTTTTTAGTTTTAAAGTTAAGATATTTACTTCTTAGTTTTAAAGTTAAAATAAGACATTACTTGAAACAATTCAAATTATTTTAGCCATCCTAAGAAAAAAACACTTAAATTATTAAATCATATCTATTAAATTTATTCAAGTAAGTTGATTTAATAATTTAACAATTTAAAATTTGATTTAAGTTAAAAAGTTTTTAAAAATATTTTTAAAAGGTTATCCAATCAAATTATAATAACTTTAAAACTCAATCAAACACTAATATTTTGTTAAGTCAACTTTAATAATTTTTTAATTTTCTTAAACAATAGTACTTTAATTTTTTAATAAAAAATAATATGATTTAAGTTTTTTTTTTTAAATTATTTTGGAATAAATCTAGATTGATTTAACGACAAGTGAGTTCACCTTACAATCCCGCCATCCGGCCTCATTATTATGTATCAAATTATTAGTAATATGAATACCTTTTGATTGCATTTATCCAGGCTGGGTCTAATCAGTTGAGCCTAGCTTAGGATCCAACCCCAAGTCACAAAATGCTCGAGCAGGAAACCAGGGCAGTAATGTGGAGCCGTTAGATTGATTTAACGACAAGTGAGTTCACCTTACAATCCCGCCATCCGGCCTCATTATTATGTATCAAATTATTAGTAATATGAATACCTTTTGATTGCATTTATCCATGCTGGGTCTAATCAGGTGAGCCTAGCTTAGGATCCAACCCCAAGTCTCGGCTTCCAGAAACTTGTCCTTCATCTGCTCGCTCGCTTACTCCCATACAAAGGTCAGCCCAAATCTGATATAGCTTACTGCATCACCATGACCTGTTTGCATGCTTCCATCTCATTACCAGGACTAGATGCTTCCATTTCAGATGTACTAAATACTGTTCATTGATCCAATGTTCAGAAGGTTCTATGGTTTGTCAAGTACAGAAAGTTTGATAAACTAGAGGGTTGATCCAGTTTAAGATATCAAAAGTTCCATGGCTTGTCTAAACAAACTAGAGCTATCAGATTAACTCTCCTGTGATGCAAGCTTGTTCATCTGCGTTCAACACTTGAGTTTCACTTATTTCTGCACCGCACCCATGGCTTGTCTAAACAAACTAGAGCTACCAGATTAACTCTCCTTTGATGCAAGCTTCTTCATCTGCGTTCAACACCTGAGTTTCACTTATTTCTGCACTGCACCGCTTCTTGACATTCTCATCAGTCAAATGGCCTTCTCTTGAATAAGAATCATTGGTAGTCTCAAGGAAATGATAATGTTCCTGCAGTTTGTGCTAATTGATGCTTCAGAAATCTGCATGCATGGTGCAACATTCGTCAAACAAAACCCTGACAGATGAACCAAACCATGATCTTCAATCTAAAAAGGAGGAAATGATAATGTTCCTGCAGTTTGTGCTAATTGATGCTTCAGAAATCTGCATGCATGGTGCAACATTTGTCAAACAAAACCCTGACAGATGAACCAAACCATGATCTTCAGTCTAAAAAGGAAAAAATAAAAATAAAAATTTGAAAAGAAACAAAAAGGGAGAAAGAGAGATGAAACAAAAACTTCTCACTTTTAAGGCCGATGAGAAAACACAGAACTCAGAGTTGAATGCAATAGAATTATGACACCACTCATTTGGTAGCCATAAGAAATAAACACAGATAAGACAGAAATCATACCATACTTAGGCATACCTAAAATTCAAGAGAACTATGATCAATTCAAGACCACTCAGAGAAAAAAAAAACAAGGAGATCCTACCCATTACCATATCGATTTTAAGTGCAGATCTCTTATCCCATAGATTCAATTTTGTTTTTACTTCCATCTTTAATTGTTAATTGTCACAAAAGGAAATGAAACATGAAATAAATTGATGTAGATGACCAAAGCTTGCATGGAAAATCAAAGAATTCTTTATCGACCTTTCCGCCTTAGAGTTACCTCCAACAACAACTTTTATACAAGCAACAGAGGATATGCACGTATCAAAATCCTCAGAAAGATTTGGAATCTATTTCATTACTATGGGGGTCGGGGGAGGAGCTATAGCTTACAGACATAATGGATATCAAGTCAGAGCTTCTAGAGGATGACATAATGAAATCATGAAATTTGAGAACTGGCTTGCTGAATGTAATCAAACCACTGCAAAGCAAATAACTAATGAATTTGAGAGCACAGTTATCTAAATATAGAAGGAAATATCTGAAGCATGCATATGATTCAATTTATGGAATGAATTAACATATCATTAAGCCAAATAAGATCAGCATAAAGAACTGTGATAAACATCTGGACAAACACCAAAAAAATGCAGAGAACTATCACATGATTCAGTAAGAGAATTTATTGCTGATTTCACAAATTAATCAGCTTAGACATTTTTATTTTCCTTGTTATGCATCAGACAATTGAATGGCGCCGATCTTAAGGGCATCAGGAAAGCAAATGAAGATGATGATCTCGGATTTTTAGGTTTAGGTATAATAGATGAATTGAGGCACAGTTACAAAAATTATACACAGGATTTAGCAAATGACGATATGAAGTTTGACTGTTATAGACGATCAACATTCAAGATTCCCTAAACTTACAGCTTTATACACTGTAAAAAATTCTCACCAATCATAACAAGCATTTCCCAAGTTGTCAATCTTCCATGAAAAGTTCTTAGCATTCAAGTTCTCCAGTATTTATCATCTGAAATCCCAGGATTCAGCAATAGCTTGCACATTTCAGGGTGAACAAGATTAGAATTCTGTGGTATTTGCTTACGCAATTGCCATCTCTTCTGTTGCATTCTCTTCTTTAAAAGGTATATCTCCCATTCATTTTTTGTTAGTTATGCTTTGTTGACAGGAGAATGCTACCTGAAGGAACTATGATCAATTCAAGACCACTCAGAGAAAAAAAAAACAAGGAGATCCTACCCATTACCATATCGATTTTAAGTGCAGATCTCTTATCCCATGGATTCATTTTTTTTTTTTTACTTCATCTTTTATTGTTAATTGTCACTAAAGGAAATGAAACATGAAATAAACTGATGTAGATGGCCAAAGCTTGCATGGAAAATCAAAGAATTCTTTATCGACTTTTCCTCCTCAGAGTTACCTACAATAACTTCTTTTATACAAGCAGCAGAGGATATGCACGTATCAAAATCCTCAGAAAGATTTGGAATCTATTTCATTACTATGGGGGTCGGGGGAGGAGCTATAGCTTACAGACATAATGGATATCAAGTCAGAGCTTCTAGAGGATGACATAATGAAATCATGAAATTTGAGAACTGGCTTGCTGAATGTAATCAAACCACTACAAAGCAAGCAATGAATTTTAGAGCAGAGTTATCTAAATATAAAAGGAAATATCTAAGCATGCATATGATTCAATTCATGGAATAAATTAACATATCATTAAGCCAAATAAGATCAGCATAAAGAATTGTGATAAACATCTGGACAAACACCAAAAAAATGCAGAGAACTATCACATGATTCAGTAAGAGAATTTATTGCTGATTTCATAAATTAATCAGCGTAGACATTTTTATTTTCCTTGTTATGTATCAGACAATTGAATGGCACAGATCTTAAGGGCATCAGGAAAGCAAATGAAGATGATGATCTCGGATTTTTAGGTTTAGGTACAATAGATGAATTGAGGCACAGTTACAAAAATTATACACAGGATTTAGCAAATGACGATATGAAGTTTGTGTTGGTGGGAGAAACCACTTGTGGTGGCTTTAAAATACTCAGAGAGGATAAAACACACTCTTTTATTTCAAGAACAAAACTTACAATAACATAAACAAAAGTTTACAACAACCCCTCTCTCTTTCTCTCTAGTGT
>NW_011500042.1:423492-472107 GCF_000495115.2 Populus euphratica
GGCTTGGAGCTCGGCTCGGCTTCGAAATATGGCTTGTGGCTCGGCTCGCGACTCGGCTTGAGCTTGGCTCGGCGCGACTCAAATATGGCGCGCGTGTGGCTCACTCGTCTTCTTCCTCGGGGCGCGTGGGCTACAGTGCTGAAATTTCAGACGGAGAGTGTGGTCCACCCCGTGCTCCGATTGATCTGATTTTTGCACCGTTGAGTTCGTATTGATGAGCTCTACACTTTGGAATGATCAAAACTTGTTTTTGACAACTTTGAAAATTCAGATATTTCCCAAAAATACCTCTGTTTTCTAACGAACGGGGCTCTGATACCAGTTGTTGGTGAGAGAAACCATTTGTGGTGGGTTTTAAACGCGCTTTGAAACACTCGGAGGGGATAAAACACACTCTTTTATTTCAAGAACAATAAGCTTACAATAATGAAAAGTTTACAATAACAACCCCTCTTTCTTTCTCTCTTTCTCTCTAGTGTTTTTCTCAATCTCTCCACACATAATTGCATAAGCTTAGCTATCTATTTATACACGAAATCAAAACAAGAAAATTCAACCTTCAAGTGTGAAGGCGGTTTGTGACCGACGGTGTGAAAGCGGCTGGCGACTGGTTAAGTGGTGGCTGGGCGGTGACAGCTGGTGGCTACCTTCCTTGACCTTCTAAATTGAGAACTCAACAGTTTGACAGTTATATACGATCAACATTCAAGATTCCCTAAACTTACAGCTTTATACACTGTAAAAAATTCTCACCTATCATAACAAGCGTTTCCCAAGTTGTCAATCTTCCACGAAAAGTTCTTAGCATTCAAGTTCTCCAATATTTATCATCTGAAATTCCAGGATTCAGCAATAGCTTGCACATTTCAGGGTGAACAAGATTAGAATTCTGTAGTATTTGCTTCCCCAATTTCCGTCTCTTCTGTTGCATTCTCTTCTTAGAAGGTATATCTCTCATTCATTTTTTCTTAGTTATGCTTTGTTCACAGGAGCATGTTACCTGACGAACACCTTAGATTTGAATTATTGACAGCAACAGTATCCGACACAACAGATTTAGTCCTACTTCTGGAGAAGGGAGAGTCCCAGTTCAACTGTGGTTGGAGGAGACGGCAACTTAACTCAGGAGGGTTTCTAGACATATAAATAGTCTCTTTTTTTTAGAGTAGCATATTGCAGATTCGAAATCTGGAAGTTTCGGAGAAAGAAGACACATATGCAGCTTGTTTTCTCTTTTAATGACGAGTAATTATGACAGTAAGCTTCTTATTGTAATTACAGCATGGAGATGGTAATGGCACTTCTTTATTCACCTTCCCTTCTTTAGATGCAGGCCATCTAGCAGAGTCTAACCAAAAAAGAAAACAAAAATCCTTCTATCTCTGGGGAAAAAAACTAAGAATTTTTTCGTAGGTTATGGCAAACATTATAAAAGGGGACATATCAAAGCATCATAGGATTTTGACTCCTTGCTGGAAGTAACTAATTGTTGCGGACAGTTCTCACAAAACATCGAAGACAGGCACAGACATGGCGTTTGCAGTTTTGCATTCACTGCTAGGTACTTCATGGTGAAAATGGAAGTCAACAGCTCACTCAAGTCCATGAAGGGCACTGAAATCACAACTAGGAATTCTGCTAGTGTTATGCTGTGGGCTGGAAATTCATCGCGCAAAGCTTGGGCACACAGCTAGTTTCAGACACCAAATTTACTTGTAACTTTCACAGAATTGATGAGAATCACACATGCCAAAGCTTAAGCCCTCAAGTAGTTGCTGAAACAAATACTGGCTCTTAGGCATTCTCATATCTATTCTCACCCAAAATTCAAGAATCAAATGAACCCCAAGATTACAGCGTGTATGATCAACACATGAATATTATTAAAATAAGTTTCTTTTTCTTACATTTCTCTAAACTTTCTCTTATACGCATATAAGCTTGTTGTCAGTGTGTGTTTTAAAAGTATTTTTAAAATAATTTAAAAATTTTTATTTAAAATTAATATATTTTTTATGTTTTCAAATCATTTTAATATACTATTTTAAAAAAATAAAAAAAATTATTTATATACTTTTATAAGTTAAAAACACATTATAAACAATCACACACTTAAACAAGCTAAACATACAAAATGAGAGACAAAAAAGATCACTTTACCTTAAAAAAATCCACCATGTTTGTTCTGTCAAGCATTCAAGCAAAACACCTACAAAGTAAAAGGAAAGAAAATATAATTATTCAAATTGAAAAGGAAAAAAATGAGGTAGCTGGAGAGTACCAATAAAAGCATCCTGGGCATTGGGGTAAGAAACTTTTGAAAGAATCACCTTGTCTAGATCTTCATGTGTTTTTCTTCTGGGACTATAAAACAATATTTGTGGTGAATTGCACCCATAAAATTAATTAATTGAGAGCGGGCTTAAAAAAATATATTATATATTTAAATGATATATTTTCAATGATAATAACTTTTAATTAATAAATTTAATTTAGATAAATAATCTATTAAATTAAAAAACTCATGATATATTATAACTAGGTATATCATAACTAGGTATCAAATTCAGACAATAATATTCATCAAAAGACTAAATTTTAATGATCTAAAATTATCAATTTATCATCTTTTTTTATTAATTCTTTAATTTTACTATTACATAACTCAAATTAATTTACCAAAAACATATAAAATTATTTTAAATGATTTCATATCAATCTAAAACTCCATTAGTGTATCACCTATTTATTAAAAAAAATTAAAAAAATCAAATATTATAAAAATGCTAAGTCCTAAATCTTTCTCAATAACCCTAATATATTTGCAAAAGCTAGATTAAAACATAAAAATAAAGAACACATACTTTAAATTAGTAAAACAAACAAAGATTTTGATTTTAGATCAAACTTTCTCTTTGATCTTTCTCTTCCCCTCTCTTATATATTTTAATTATTTAACAAAATAAACATAAGTTATTATAAGATCTTTCTTTTTTTAATTCTCTAAATTATTAATTAATTACTAATTTACCCACTATTTCTTATAATACCATTAATTAATACAAAAAGAGATAATAAAAAAAATATAATCAATTATATTATTTTTTTTAGGCTTTAATAGAATCAATATCAATAGGCTACGTCTTGGTATTATATAGACCCAGCTAAAGCCCACCATACGGTTCTGGTCAATAATGAAAAATAACCTTATACATGTTAGTATTAATAATAATTATTGAGTTAAGATAATTCTTTTATATGGTAATAGAGTTTTGATGACCAAGTAGTTACAAGTTTGAATCTCATCATCCTCATCTATTTAATAAAAACTAAATACAAAATAGAATGAGCTTGTACAAGTTCCATACTTGAAGGGATTTTTACTTGAAAGGGTATGCTATGTACAAGTTCCATACTTGAAGGGATTTTCACTTGAAAGGGTGTGCTAAAAATAATATAAATTATATTTTAGGATCTTATTTAACAATTTAAGCTAATGAGTTAAAATGGTTTTTTAACACACACACACACATATATATATATTCCTAACAATAAGATTAAGTTTTATAGTAAGCGTGTTTGACACCAATTTTGTCTTGTTTTATGTTTAGATGAGTTAAATAGTAATATAAAACTATTTTTTTTATAACCTGAGATGTTCCGGTCAGTTTATACATAACTAATCCTTGAATTCATTGAAGATCCTGCAAGCCTAATGGACAAATAAGACACCGCGAAAGTGATAAGCGACCGCTTAGAAAGTCGAACTTACATGTAGAGGCAGGGAATTCCCTACTAGGACCGCTAGGATATGACCCTCAAGCACAATATAAAACTATTCTTGAAATCTCACTTAGTAGCTTAAACTTTTAGATTATGATGATTTTTTGATATAATATCAGAATTTTATTTATCAAGCGATCAAGAAATCGAATATCATCACCTTTATTTTTTTGATAATATAAAATTAATAGTATAAAATAATTTAGATCTATGCAAGTTTCAAATTTAAATAACTTTCACTTGAGGGATATGTTAAAGAATAATATAAAACTAATATTGAAGTCTCACATAATAACTTAAACTTGTGGGTTGAGAAAATTATTTGATATGATATACTTTATTATAAATTTAAACACATTAAATAAGGTCTGTGCAAGACTTAAGAACTTAAGTTTTTGAGTTGAAATATTTTTTTTGATATAATATATTGTATTATAAATTTAAACACATTAAATTGTTGAGTAATGAATTGTTGTATTGTATCATGTTGTGAAATTAAATATATATATATATATATATATATATATATATATTGTTGGATTAAAAGTATCAAAAAAATTAAAAAATTACTCCATTTTTTCTAAAAATTAAAAAATTACTCCATTTTTTCTTCAAATAAATAGAAACACTAAATAATTTAATTAAAATGGAGTTAATATACTTAAAATAAAAAAATTTAATTTAATTATTTTTAAAATATTTAAGGGTATTAATTATATAATTAAATATTATTTAATTACTATATTTAAAACAATAATGATTGAGGATAGTTAATTTTAAGTTATTTTTATTTTTAAAATGAAATAAGTAGTCTTTCATTTTCATAACTATTATATAATGTAACTATATAAACAATATTATAGGCATATCATAAAGGAAATATAGTCATATTCTTGTGTTATAATCTACATTATTATTATTGTATATTATATATTGTTCTATACATATATATATATATATATATATAAAGTTTAGTTAATCAATAAGTTAAATTTACTAATTATTTTTAATTTGATATCAGAGTTTTTTGTCATTAAAACTCTTCTCTTTTCTTTTTATAATCGACCTCCTCTCTCTTTGTAGATGACTAATTATAGGATAAGCCTCTTAATTATTCTCAATTGTAACTATAACTTTTCCTAATAAAAACTAGTATATATTTAAATAACCATTTTATAAAAATTACATTCAAACATATTTTTAAAATTCTTTCCAAATACTTTTTTTATACTTTACTTTAAAGTTAAAAATAAAAGCTAAAAGAAAATAATGTAAAACAAACTCAACAATACCTTTAATCAATTTATATATGTAATATATTTTCTTTGATGAATGAAATAATTTATTAAATTTTATTTAATAATTTAAACTTTTGAATTATAATAATTTGTTTATGTATATCTAGAAACCAACAAAAGTTTGTTCATGAATCTAATTAAATTGAGATTATTGTTTCACAACGTCCAAGAAGAAATTATGGAACTAGTGAAATCTCTCTGCCAAGTAGAACAGCTGCAGAGAAGCCATATAATTTAGCTCAGAGACAAAAAGGGCTTACGTCACATTACTTAGTCTCCTAGTCGCATGCCCTGTCTCTGCACTGAGTAAAAGAATGGTTGCACTGTACATATAGAACAGAAGATGGGAAGAAAAAAGATAACCAAAAAAAGAAAAAACTTTATATGATAATATGCATGTGGGTGTACAGTGTTTATGTGTCATTTTACGCAGAAAATTTACAAGCAACAAGTTATTTAGTTTTTATTAATATAATGTTTGGGTTACAGATAGGAAGAATAATTTCTTGATATGAGGTCTCTCGGGACTGCAAAATCCATTTATCGACCAATTAACTTAGCTGCCAATTCATTCATACACAGTTCTATATATGTTATATCAGAATAATGTTTCTCCATGTGATGATCACCAATCAATGCATCCAGAAGCATGTGACAAAATTATCCAAACTCTAGACACTACATGCCAAGAAAGCTAGCATTATGTGCCCTGAAATCTGATGATTTACTTGTGTGTGTGTCTGTATAAACACACACATGTGACTTGGTGACTTGCCTTTCTAAACTTTCATGTGCTTTTTTTTTTGGTTATATTCAGCAATGTTGCATTTGTATGAGGAAAGAAGCGGTGATGTGAATCTGGAATGTAAAAGTTCTTCAACTCCCATTGAACAAAAAAAAATAAAAAAAAATAAAGAAAGTCAAAATTAATTTGAAAAAAAACCCAATCAAGTGATTACATGAATCAAAAAATTATAATTATTGGATAAGAAAACCTGATCCATTAATAATAACAAATCAAGAAGCAAAAGTATAAGAATGAAACCCTGATTGGTGGATTATAACAAACCAAGAATTGTAGGTGTAAGGATGAACATCATAGAGACAATTCATCTTTAATAAAATCTTAAAAAGTTATATGAGAAAACAAAAGTAAAAACAAATTCTCGCATGCATGTTTATTTTTTAATAATAAATTTACCTCTAATAATTAAAAAAAAACTCTAAACACAAATTAAATAACTATATTTATGTTAGGTGAAATGTTATAAACAAGACTTGAAAAATAATAAAAAAATTATAAAAAATAGAAAAAATTTATAAATCAACTAGTAAATTAATGCAATTCATGCACAGTATCCTATGGTCTTTATTGGAAGAACTTCTAGGTGTTTAATCTTTATACAATTTTAACCTTTATTTTTAAAATCATCTGAAAAAATTCCAATCCAATCTAATAGTTAAATCAAAAGGTTATGTATATTAATATAAAATTATACATTAGAAAAAATTAATTTATTTTGTATGTAGATAGAAAAATAAGTTGAATTCACATGTTTTATAAAAAAAATATAATCTCAATATCTTAATTAGGATTGAATGTCTCTTTTAACCTTATTGAACTTAATTATAATACAAAACTTTTGGTGCGGATGATAATTCTCATCAAGCAGCATGGATAGAAATCAATGATTTCAACGTTCATGATTAGTCTACAGACTGCCAGAACAAACTCTTCCTACAGTTGAAAAGAACCTAGGATACAAATCACAAATTACATAGAAACTTGAAGACTTTGTCCACTTACCTAATGACAAAAAAAATTCTGACAATACAAGGAAGTAATGACATTAGTTTTTTTATTTTATTTTTTTATTTTATGGGATAGAGTATTCTAGTAGATTATGTATAGTTTAGGTCATGAAATATGGAATCCAATGATAATACACACATTCATAAAATCATGTTATTTTGACTTTGAATGAGATATTGTGATTGGAAAAAAGTATTTAATTCCTTTTTATACGTCGTGTTAATTTTAAGCAATTGACTAACAAGCTACTAAGAACATTAATGATTACTTAGAGAAATCTATCACTTGGAAAATGCAGCAATATTGGGAACTTTGAACTCCTAATATAAATTTTACAAATATCTAATACTGAAAATCATTATAGAAGAGTTACCATCTAATTATCGTAGATTAACTAGAATGAAGATGATGCGTTTGTGAACATATATATATATATATATATATATATATATATTAATATATATATATTGAAGTTTTAAGAAGATATACTAAAGCAGAAGACAAACATGAAAAAGTCTCCCAAGAGCTTCATATAAGATCTACTTTGGCAAAATAACATTTTTAAATGCTAATTAAAGAGTTAATGTAATCTTTTGTTGTGTCCAAGACCATCTTATACAATTTCATGATAGCTTGGATTCAGGAATGGGACAAGAAGCTCTCAATAACATGTGTGTGTGTGCACGAATTACGTAGCATATTAACATGATAGTAATGATTGATTTATATCTACAGAGAAAAAAGCTAGGAGGTTTACTTGAATTTAAAATTATTCCTCAAGTTCATGCGTGGAGATTTTGTTAGAGGGAGGAAGCCTAGAAGCCCTAGATCCATAAAGTAGCATATGCAACAGTAATGCGATATAATGTTTTCATTGCAATGATTTTTCATGCAGAGAAGCAGTAGCGTTCTTCAAGGAGCTCCTTACAAGTTCGGATTATCACCATAAACCTGGCATGAGGAGCAGAAAGGAAAATGTAGCCAAGGAAAACCTGCCAACCTATTCATCTCTTCTACCATATGGAAGCGAAAATTGAGTCGTCGGCAAATCATCCTTGGCTGCATCAAACTTTATGAGCCTCCATGCAAGGCTGCTATAGTGAGACAGCAACTGAAGCAAGGAGGACACATTGTCTTGGAGGCTTTAGAAGGAGAGATGGAAGGATAAAAAGAGAGTTTTGTGTGGTGAATATCAAGAAGAAAGATTGGATGAAATGGAGGAGGCGACTTATGGCCTTAAATAGAATTGAAGGGGTGAGAGGTGGTAATGGTGTGCTGAGATTTGTGGTAAAATATCTTGCAATATTTTTACACATTATCTACTGCCGAGGCAACAGCGACAGCTCCTATGTCAGGATCTAATTTTGGACCCAGCTGAAAAAAGTGATGAAGTATCCTTTCATTCCTTTTTTGTCATTGAATCGAGTAATATTTGCAAAATACTCATGAAGTTGTAATTAATTATTACATATATTTTGGGTACAAATAAGGTGGTCCTTTCCAAGCTTACAATAGGCTATTATGACATCATTCAAAGAGATTTTGCCTTACCCATGTCAAAATCAATGCTCAAGGATAAAGTCTACACGTTACAATGGCTAAAAAACAAAATTTTAAAAGGATAACAATATAGCTAAACGTATAGCAGCTTATATGCAAATCGATTATGCGACTTTTTACTTCATTGAGTGTGCAATATCAAGATTGAAAGATCTAAGCATAAAGAGACATCATCTTGACTTCCAAAATTACTCTATAAACTGTTTGTTTCCATAAATCCAGGAAGTAACGGTGGATTATTATTTGGCTGACAAACCTTATCAGTTTGAGCTTATGCTTGTTTCACCATATGGCCTGGCAAATTATACAGGGGAGGCGCCAGAGCTTGGGTCTGATAAGGGGATTGTGAATACCTTGACTGGTATGGCGGATGTATATGGGACATCGTCAAATCACACCATTTCTCAAGGAACTTATGATATGGCTAATATCACTACACGTAAGAAAAAGAAGGATTGTGTGAAGAAGAGGAAGCATAGAAAGGCGCAAAATAGAGATGGGTGCACATATCAGAAATCTAAAGTTGAGAGGTCATTGAATGCTAAATATGACCTGGCCATTACAGTACTGTATGGAGAGGAGGTTTTGAAGAGTCAATTTCAAGAAATGGTAGATAACGAGGTTGCAGAATGAGTGAAAACGGTATAATTCCTTCCCGCTTCTGCAATAGACACTTATTTTTACCCTATCTACTAAGATTTTGTTTCTTCGCAGTAAAATAGGTTGTTTATAAAGTAAATTCTTAAAAAAATAAATTTGAAAAAATATTTTTTGATATTTGATAGTGTAATAAAAAATATACTGAAAAATATATTTTCTAGTGTTTGGTTATATTATAGAAAATGAATTGGAAAATATTTTATTAATAAATTAATTTTTTAAAATTTATCTAATTTATGAAAAATATTAAATATAAATATTTAATCACTTACAATAAAATAATAAAATCTAAAAAGTGTAATGATGATTTTTTTTTATTATATCTTTTATTTATATATAGTTTATTTTATAAAATATAACTATATTTGTCATATAGTGTTATAGAGATATAACCTCATGATATTTTTCATAAATAAAAATTATTTTTTTTTTAATTTTAAAAGCTTAAAATATGTTTTTTTCATATGAAGAAAGTCAAATTAGTTTATAGTAAGAGTTAGGTATTTGGATTTTTTTTCGTATGAAGATTTTTTTAAAAGTTAAATAAATACAAAAATATTTGATGGGTTTTTTTAGATAATTTTTTTTAACAGGTATAAGCAATTATCCCTTTAATATATATCAAATAAGCATCAAGAAATAAATATAAATATCTAACATCAAACATAATCATGGATAAATATTAAGTTTTGATGTCATATACATACATATTAGTTTAAATTAACAAACATAAACATGCTAGACCAAATTAAACAAGTAAACATACTTGTCAAATAACAAACATATAGTTTCTTATCATAGTTAAATCATCTTAGCAAGTAGGCCTGTAGTAGTGTTAGTTCACAAAATTCTGAATCCGAATTTTTCTCAAATTAGCATTTTTTTTCCATAAATGCTTTTGCCAACATTTCATTTTGGACCAAGTGATCAAATGCATCCCCAAGAGTAATTTCTCAAAGCTTTCAATTTTCATTACTTCTGTATACAGCGCATTAACATCAAGTTGATTTTTGCTGAAACTTTGAATTGTAAGTGTTACATCTCCAATCTGTTTAGACAACTTGTCAACACTATCATCTTCATACATGCGATTTCTCTTCCTATGTTGCCTCTTTTGTGTACTAAAGAAATATGTCTTTTTTTCCTTAGAAGTTTTTTCATATTCCCCTTCATTTTCAATTGAAATTGATTGCTTTTCAGTGTTCTCTTTCAAGTTGACATCAACATATCATTTGGCATAATTTCTGGTTGTCATGTCTTTTCTAACAACAATTATCATTGCTTCGTACATATCAAGTTTTTTGTTGAGATACTTGTCATGATTGTGATGTACCTGTTCATAAAGTTTAAAATATGTAATTTTTTAGTTTATTATATAACATTTTATAAACAAAAGTAAATATAAAAAATTACGAAGAGTATAATGTTCATCATACCTTTACTTCTTCATCATATACATCTTTCAAAACTGTAATCATCTTCAAACAATCATCCAGCCAAAGCCATTTTTATTTTTAAGTTTGGTTATTATTCCTTCTTTTTTTTCACAATCTTGAGATGATTGTTCATATGTTTAGGCTCGTATTGCACATTAAACTTTTGACTGATTTCTATAGCCACCTTAATAAAAGATTTTGCTTTAAAGGTGGAAGAAGGTTTGCTTCCTTTAAGTGCCTCCTCAGCTAATATCTCAAGTAACATATGAGACATAAGCTTAGACTATATGAAGTGCTTGCCCTTGCATTTTTTATTTTGTGTGGAGCTCATTTCTACAAAAAAAGAAATTACAAGTTTATACAAAATAAAATCCTATAATATTTAGATTTAATAAATTTCATATAAAAACTACAATTAATATTTACAAGAGAATACATAAAATACATAAGAACTTATAATAAAATCAACATCTATTCCAAATACATAACAAAGATAATACAAACTCAAGCAAGACATAATAAAAACAATCGCATATAATTAACACTCAATTACTAGTTTCTTTGAGTGTTATAATCATTACACATAGTTGATGCAATTATTTCTCTTTTTGTTATCCACTTCATATTCTCTTCCCTTCCATCCCATTGACTTAAGTTAATTGTTCGTCTAATTGGTTCACTTTCTGAATAGATTTCTTCCATAAGAAAGTCATAAGGATCAACTTTCATTATATGATTATGAATAATACAATAGGCAAGCACAACATCTATTTGTGTTTTATAAGACCAAAAAGATTTTTCATCAATTGATCTAAAACAGCTCTTCAAAATACCAAAGCCTTGCTTAATAGCAGTTTTTAATGAAGAGTGTTAAAGATTAAATAGCTCCTTTTTATTTTCTAGTGAACGTTCTGTAAACTCATTCAAGTGATATCGAACTCCATGAAAAGGAAAAATGATTCCTTTTCAAATATCGTAACCAGCATTACCAAGATAATATTTTCCTACAAATTAAAAAAAAACTATTACTATTTTTATCTCATAAGACATTTTATATGTTTATTGCATGTAATACATACTTTATTATATACCTTCTGGAATTTTTAGACCACTAGGTCTTGATAATGCATAACCTAAAATCCGTGAATCATGTGCACTTTCTTCTCATCCAACTAAAACATATATAAACTTCAAATCAAAAGTTATAGCTACTAAAATATTTTGTGTTGTTCTTTCTTTTCGACCTTGAAACTTTCCTTGAATCTCAACAAGAACATTTGCAAGAACATGGGTACCATCAATTGCTCCCAAACAATCCTATATAAACATGAAAAAATAATTTATAACCTTTTCTTCTAGATGTAATTAATTAATGTATAAAAATATTGGTATTGTTCTCATTCCTTAAAATAAGGATAGAATCTTCGATTATTCAATATCTTTGTGGGAACTATATCACCTGGGTTTTTAATTAGGTGTTTGTATAACTTAAGAACTGCTTTTAAAATAATTTTAAAGTAACAATGGATAGTTTCAACAAACCTATAATATATACCACTAATAAAATAAAATCTTTGGTTTTGGCCTATAATTTATAAGAACACAATTACTTGCTCTCTAATAGATACATTTTGAGTTGATTGTAATATGTCATGACTTGTGAGAACATTACACAATTTATATAAGATAACTAGTTTCATACAAATTTGTTTAATGCAATGTCTATCACCTCAATTCAAAATGCTATCTATATAGAATTCTCGTTGGGCAATTACATTTATACATGGTTCTTTTCGTATACAATTTATATTTCTTTCTTGTTTAATAATAGCTGTCCATATAGCTATCACAATTATTTTCTTTCTTGTTTAATAATAGCTACCCCTATAGCTATCACAATTACAATTACTCTCATACATGCTGCATGAATAATCTTATAATCCATAACAAAAAAGTGAAGTTTTCTGCTAACAAAACCTAAAAATTTAGGGAAATAAATATTAAAAAAGCATATAAAATACTTACATAATCAATATAATAAATTATGCTAAAAAAAAAGATGATTTCCAACACAAACAATGCCTTAAAGGAAATAATTATATAATGAATTTTGTATCCTAAAACAAACAATATAATAATTTATTAATGAATTATGTATATAAATATTTAACAGACTCAAGTTTTCTACCCAAACTATTTCAATTTCTTATAACTGTGTAATATTTCTACCCAACATCAACGCACATAATATTTCACAGTCTAATATTTCTACCCAAACCAATTCTCCTTTCAATATTGTGCAGCATCATCCACCATTGATTACTATCCTAACCATAAACTCTTCACTTATCAGGCTTGGAACCCATATCTTCACTTGGCTTAACCACTGTCTAATATTTCTAACTTACATCAACGAGTATAATATTTCACAGTCAAGCTTTATCCAAACCAATTCCCCTTTCATCATCAATGCACACATCGTTGTGCATCATCATCAACACACACACATCATGCCTAGAAAGCATAGAAACCCACAAAGCACAGGAAACGCATTTCATCAACTCATCAATAGAGAAGGAAAATCACATCGGGTGGGTCGAGTTCTACTAGAAGAGAAGCAATTGAAGAAAAGGAGATAACGATGAAGAGATAGAGAAGAATTGAAAGTATATGTTTCCGATTAAACAAAAAGAGAAACAGAGCATGGGTTTGCTGTGTTTTTTTCACAAAAACCAAACAAAATATTTTGTTTGGTTTTTGTGAAAAAAACACAGCAAACTCGATTTCTATGAAAAAAGCATAACATGGAAAAAATGGGTTTGGGTTGCTATGTATGGGTTTGTTGTGTTTGGTTTTTGTGAAAAATGCATGGGTTTTGGTTTTTTGTGTATGGGTTGCCTAACAAAGAGGTGGACCGGCAAGGAAGGAAACGGGGCCAAAGGGCGTTTTTGGCTTAATGAAAGAATGGGTTTCTTTGAGTTTGCTATGATAGCAATAGTGGCGAAATGAAGGAATGGTTTGGTTTTCTATGTATGGGTCTGTGTTTGGTTTCTGGGAAAAATTTAGGGTTTGCTGTGGTTGATTTTTTCTTGGGATTTGGGTTTGTTGTGGTTAAATGGGTTGCCTTCTAGGGGTTTGGGTTTATACAGAGCATGGGAGCATAGGTTGTAGTAAAATTAACAAGATAAATAAGGAAAAAAACACAACAAATATATCACAAGATTTATGCCATGAATATAACAACAAAAAAATAAAAAAGATGAAAACATAAGATAAATAGACATTTAAAGAAAAAAACTTACATGGAAAAAAGCTGTGAGAGATGCTTCCAATTGACCTGCATAAATTATTTGGGAGAGAAAGAGAGTTTAGGGATTTGTATTTTGGGATAATGCATGTTTTGTTAATAAAGAAAGAGGAAAGTGTTTTCTATAGAATAAGAAAAGGAAAACACTTTCCTATCATAAAGCCTCTTGTTTTTCTCTCACCAGAATTGAGTTTCCTTTGACCAATTTTTTTTATGTTCACCAAACATGGAAAAATAGAGAAAATGGTTTCCAAGAATTCATTTTCCTAGAAACAAACAAGGCATAAGATTATTTTGTTTTTTGGAATACTAGAGCTCTAAGGATTAGAGGTCCTAAAAGACGTGATTAGAAATGTAATTGAGAATTTATCAACTTGATTTATGTTGCATTGCTGAGATTAATTGATTCTTTTATGTATAGATTAGGGGAAAATTACAATATAAAATGGCATGGTATAGACTCACATGGTAGGTCAAGAGATTTATTTACCATGTGGAATAAAAAACTTTTAAGGTTGTAAATATTGAATTTAGCTCTCATTGGATTGCTTTGTTTGGTACTCATTATCACATATATACGATATTGCAGGAATCATCTCTTTGGATTGAGAATGATAAGGAAGGACAAGAATCGTCATCTAATAATTTGGTTATTAGGAACCCTTACTAGTCTTAGAATTTGAATAAGAAAATTGATTGTGTAAAAAAATGTATTATTATTTATAATACGCCTTGCTTGAGATAAGATTCATTATTTATATGTCTGATATAAACTAAAAAAATATTGTGTTTTCTAACTATTGATTTGTTTATGATCGAAGGAAAGTCATCTTTAGTAAGAAGATCTGTATCTTATTAGGTTAAAAATTTAACTGGTTTAAAAAATAAAAGAAATTATATTTTTATTTAATACTAGAAATATATCTTACATATAAGTTCATAATCTCGAATACTAATTTTTCTTGGTATTTTAGAAATATAGATCAAGTTCTGTGACTTTAATAAACAAGTTATTAAATTCCAAATACATGCAAATGTATAAAACTATTTTTTGTGATTTTTTTAATATAATAAAATATACAAGTATAATTTATTTTTGAGAGATTTGGTCAGATGCAAATTAAAATAGAAATTATATTTTTGAAAGAAAGATTTTTTGTTGTTTTTTTAAGGACCAATTTGTTTAATACCAAAAAAGCTTCTCATGTGTAGGTTATAATTCAAAATATTAAATATGAAAGGGTGAAAAAAAAGTGAAAAAATCAAAATTGATTGCAAAATTGTCATTGAACCTCTGAAAGGTTGACTAAATTCACGTTCAGTGAAACATAATAATATTTTTAAAATTATATAAGATATCAATTTTAAAACAAATTATTTACTATTTGGAATCAATTAAAAAACAAGCAAACACCAAACTCAATTATAAACCATGAATTAAAAAAAATCAATTAGCAATCACACTCTATGAAAATAAATGCACTATCTAACATAAATTATTACATAAAAAACACATACCAGTTAAAATAAATAGTGTCAAATCAGACCAAATGTTATATAAAATCATAAACATTTGTCTCAAATTCCACAACATTATAGCTGTAATATTCCACATCGGCGGGTGAGGATGTGGTAACTGGTCTTATTAGTAGTGTCAGTTGCTGACTTGTCATACGTGTTTTAGGACGTCAAGCTTAGAAGTGGAATCGCGTCACCAAAACAAAATCATGAAGGCGGTAAAGCCCAAAATGAATAATATATAGCAAGTTGGGTTGGGCTATTGCATTTGGTATTAGAGCATATCTCACTGGCTGCCAGTTGTGTCAAGAGGGTCATCGAGCTCTTTAAAGGAGTGGATTGTAATATTCCACATTGATGGGTGTGGATGTGGTAGGTAACTATTTATTGGTAAATTAGTTTCTTATTTTTATATGTTTGGTGAGCAAGCAACCTGAAAATAATTTAATCCCTCAATTTTTTTTTCACTTTTAGTCCATTTATCCATTTTGATTTTTTCTTATAAGTATTTTTTGTAGTTTTTAGAGCAACGCCAACATCAATTAAAAAAAAAATGCCTTAACAACTAAATGCATGGCAAAAACACTGAAAATAAAAAATATATCAAGAACATATATTTTATTTATTGTTTGAAAATACTTTAAAAATAGAGTAAAAAAATTAGGTAGCAATACTTATATTGATATGAGATTTAATTGTATAGTTGTTTGTCTATATACTGAGGGTAGTTTAGTAGATAGGAACATATTGTTGGAGGAGTTAGCTATTCTAAAGTTTGTATTTTGATGGTCATTATATGTTATTATATGTTATGGGTGATTGTAATGAAACTTTGGTTCAAACTAAGCAAAGTAGTGGGTTTTTAAATAGTGTTGGGAAAGGAATTTTTAGAAGTTTTTGTCTATTTGTGATCTCTTGGAGATTCCTTCATAGGGTCACTAGTATACTTTGTTTTAAGTCATGTATAAGCCATGTTGATAGTTATTTTGCATATTTAGATGTTATGTTGAGTTTTTCTCAGCACAAACTCTTTAGGTTAGAGAGAAACCTCTCAGACTATTGTGCCATTGTTTATGGTAGAGAATATAAAGATTGCAGTAAAAGTCTTTTTATTTTTTAGATTGTTGGTTGATGTATAAGTCTTTTTATTTTGATTTAAAGATGATATGGGTCTTACTTTGTTATGACTGTTGAATCACTTCTATATCATTATGAAGCTTAATGGACTAAGAAATTTTTTTGTAAAAGTAAAGTTTTCCTACCTATAAAATCTTAGAGAGTAAGACCAATTTTGTAGAATTAAAGCTATTGAGAATAAAGGTGAAAGTAAGAATCTAATGAATGTTGAATATGCAGAGTTGATGTGTTTGAATTCTGAGATTATAAAATTAAATAAGCATCTTGAATCTTTCTAAAGGAAAATAAAAAAAGAAATAATTGGTGCTAGTAGGGTGATAAAAAAATTAGATTCTTATAACTTTAAACTTCTTTAACCAGCAAAAAACACTTTATTAATACAAAAGTTTCATTTCTAATTAGTACAAAAGTAATATGATTGATCGAATGTATATAGAGGGTATAAGGTTTAAGATATTAAGTATTGATTATTTAACTTGGTTATAGAAAAAGATCACTTTAGAAGAGGTGAAGGGTGCAATGTGGAGTTGTGATAGGTCTAAAGCTCTAAGGCCTGATGGTTTTAATTTCAATATATATAACATGATTTGGAAAGGAGATCTTTTTATTGTATTATAGGAAATTGCATAATATAAGGTTGTGTATAATTAAGAAATGTTGATAAACTTACTCTTGTGTTTAGATCTCTGAAAGGCTTATACTATGATAAGACAGGTCACTCCTATGTTTCAATTCAGCCTTGCTTCATTAATTGATATAATTGTTGAGCTCTGATTTCAAACTGTAAAATTTAGGCATTGTTCATTATTTTTTAGGGATTGGGGTCCATCCTACTAGTATGAGACTCATGTTATGACAAGTATATACTTGACATTCTTCATCGAGCACATATGTATTTTTACAAACCTGTTAAAACTCTTATTTCTACCTTTAAGGTTACTATAGTGCCTGATTGCTTGTTTTTTTTATCTTACTCAATTTTATCAAATTATTTTTGTTCTTCAATATCTCACTTTTATAAGACCAAATAATTATTTTGTTGTTAATAAGGTCTGTCAATTTATACATACTCCTACTAATGCACATTAGGTTGCCGTTAAATACATTATGTATTATCTTAAGATTACGATTTCTTATGGCTTACATATCATCCATATCTCTTCATTTGCTTGACATGGTTTTATAGATGTTAATTAGGCTGATAGTTTTGAAGATCGTAAGTTTACATGCAGTTATCTTTTTTTCTTTAGTAATACCTTGATTTTTTAGGAATCAGGCGCCAAACAATGCACGGTTGCTTGTTCTTCTACTAAAGTTGAGTATAAAATCTTAGTTGATGGCACTGTTGAGGTTCTCTAGCTTTAGTATTTATTACTTGATTTGCAGATTACACCTATTTCTATGCTTATGATTTGATGTGATAATCTAGGTATTACTTATTTATTTGTAAATTTTATCTTCCATGCTCGTACTTAATATGTTGAGGTTCATTATTATTTTGTATATGACAAGGTCGTTAAGAAAGACATTCCGATTTATCGCACGTCAAAAAATCCACGCGGCATCTGGCTGGCAATTTTTTTCTCTGTTATGTTTGATTTGATTTTATTGTATTTTTCTCTGTTATGTTTGATTTGATCTTATTGTATTCGTTGGGAATCACCATCTAGTATTTAATTAAGGATTACTAGTAAACCCATTTGTATTGGTCTTGTTAGAGAGCAAGGGAGGAGGGTGTTCGGTTGTCCTGCTGAAAAAGAAGCCAAGGGGAAAGAGATGAGGGAAAATCAAGTGAAGGCCGTTAGCTTCTCCTGTTTAGGTGAGCGGCCGTTTGGAAGAGAAACGATTGAGGGAAGGGGAAAATCACAAAACTAGTGGAGCGTCGCCGGCCGGTTTATGGACAGGGAAGGATAAAAAAAAAAGAAATGACCAGAAGCCGGGGGGGCTGGTCTTGGTTTCCTTTTTACCAAATGAGAGGGGGTGGAGTGAGTTGATGGGTAGGTGACGGCTTGGAAAAGAGATAGATTTAGGGTTTTTGTTTTTGTGTTGTCTCTCCCCCTCCAATCTCAAAATTGCCCCCCTCTTTATTGCAAAATTTCCCCCCCTTTGTTTTGGGTTCAATGCTGCTATTTATAGGTAGAATGTTTTTTGAGTCTCAAAATTGATCCCTTAATTTTTGTGTTTGGCCTCTAATTTCAATCAATTCACTTGGTAAAAATTAAATTTGATCTCTTAAAATTTCAATCTTTTCAATTAAGTTCAAATTAGGCTCCGGAACTTAATTTTTCACCAATTAAGCCCTCAAATTAATTTGACTCGTTTAAAGTATAATTAAATCCTTACACTTAATTAAATCATTCAATTGGACCTAAATTAATTCTTGAACATAATTAAAATTCAATTTGGCCTATGATTAAATCAAATTGGCCCATTAAAAATTTAATTATATCATTGGACTTAATTTTTATGCAAATTCATCCAATGCTCATTTAATTTGACCTTTGAATTTGCATTTTCCTATTTTTGGGCATAATATGGTACAAGTAGGCCTTGAAATTCCTCTGAAAATTGCAACTTGATTTTTGCTTATTTTTGCAGTCTTTCTAGATCAGCTTTCTCCATATTGCTAGCCTTTATTTTATTTTTTTTATTTTTATTTAAAAAAATAAATAAATTTTGAGAAATAACCCAGAATTGGGTTATGACAAGATTCATTTCATTTCTTTCAAGGATTAACTTGTCGATATTCTTACTAAGTCATTTTCTACTAATACTTCTTTTACTGATTTTCGGTTTAAGTTTCGTGTTGATCATCCACTCACAGCTTAAGGGGATGTATTATAGAAAGTTGGACACTATAAGTTATATATAATTAGAAAAGGTTGATAGGCTCACTCTTATGTTTAGGTCTTTACGATAAATATTTTATATTGCTATATATATATAAATAGAAAATGTTGGGTAAGTAATTGATTAAACCTCTTATTATTTTTAATTTACTGATTTTTTAATTTTTCAAGATTAATTGAACACTATGAATAATAATGCTTATGTTACTTTATTTTCTAAGATTGAAGGTGCTAATATATCCACAGAGTTGAGGCCTATTAGGCTAATGAATGGAGTATATAAGATTATGGACAAGCTTTTATCTTTAAGGCTTAAAAAAGTAATTGATGAGGTGATTAGGGACTTCCACTCTATTTTCATTATAGAGAAATAAATTCTTGATTGTTCTTTTTTAAAATAACCGTTATGATTAGAAAATTTAAAACTATTGAGTAAGTTTATTAGAATGGTTTCATAGTAATTCAATAATTCTTCAGATTTGGATTATTAATGCTTGCAATAGGGAGCAGGGAGAACTTTAAACTTAAAGACGAATGTTGCCTTGATGGAAGAAAGTTAGAAAAGAAGCACTAAAGAATACTACCACATGAGAAGCAGGAGCGGCAGCAGTGTGGCACTGCAAAACCGTTCATTATCGGGAATTGAAGGACTCGGGAATCAAGGCACTTTCAGCACTCAATACAAAAAGGCAGTAGCTTGGGATACCTTCGTCTATCAAGGTTTCCTTGGTTTGCCAAAAAGAGTACTGTGTCTCCCTTTTATTTTCAGATCCCTCTCTTTCTTATGTCACAGATAGGATGTATGGAGGCTGAACCGATGAACTAAAGCGGATTAGAAGTACATTTATATGCAAGGAAATTAATGTGACAAAAAAGAAAAATATCAACCTTCTTTCTTAACTAGCTAGAGTGGTGGTCACAGTTACAGAGGATGAATCTAAACAATATTGGAGCTTCTAATGATAGCTTAATGAATGCAATGATCCCAGTCTAAGCGGTGGATTAACAATGAAATTGATGGCGTGGTGTCAAAACCTAATATGAATATGAGATTCAACACTTCTCACCGTACGTATTCTTATAATATATATGTGAAGTGTGCGTGGAGGAGGGCAATGCATCATAATATTTAGAATGCAAAATGAGTTTACCAAAAACAATTGAGGTTAGCAAGGTATTAAAAAATAAAAAAAGATAAAAAAAAAAAGTTATAAATTTGATGGACCAAGTTTATTAATCTTTTTTATTATTATTATTATCTTGAGTTATCATTTGATGGACCATATAAATTAGCTAGGTTAATATAAGGATATTTCAAATTTAAAAAAAAAACTAAATGTTGTATTTAGAGAATGTTCACCATATTTCTAAAAAATAATAATTTTTTAATTAAAAATTAATATTTTTTATGTTTTAAATTGTTTTGATATAATAATCTTAAATATTATTTAAAAAATTAAAAAAATAATATTTTAATATAAAAAATATTTTATAAAACAAGTATAATCACACTCTCGTACCTATATTCATTCTCGGATTGAATTGTCATGTGTAATAACTCGTGGTTCATCGTAGACGATGCAAAAACAAGAGAATTGGTCCCTGGTTTTCCATAAAAAAAATTTATTATTATCATCTCTACTGACTAGCTCTTCTAGGAGTACGCGTAGTTTAAAATTTATTGGATTTTGTTCTTGTTATTCTCGGTCAGACCATTACAGACTTGTGATTTGGTGTTCCATGAATTTGCCTGGCTATTGCCCAAGAGTCAAGACAGCCTCTGTTAACATTTGCAATCATGCATGAAACAATCATCTCTCAATGATATAGCATTACCCTACAGTAGATCTCGCAGCTTTTAGCATGTTTCATGTATCATGCTGTTTTTTTCATTGTGGTTGAAAAATATTTTTGAAAAAATTTAAATATTTTTTATTTTAAATTAATTTTTTTAATATTTTAAAATTATTTTTGATGTGCTAATATAAAAAATAAAAAGATATTATTTAATTTGATGTGTTTTGAAATAATTTTTTTTGGAAAATAACTTTTATTATATTTTCAAAATACACTTATATTATTAACTAATATTATCATATATAGTAGAGCTAGCCAGAGCTAGCTCTACTGATAATTAATTAGGTAAAGGATATATAGCAAATACCAAGTCGAATTTTGGAACATGAAGAAACGGTGAGGAACAGGCCAAGCAGAAAAAGGAGGAGACTCGTGAAAGGGAAACATGCGTGCACATTGAAAGCCAGGCACTGAACATGTTCTAGGCAAACAAAACTTCTGGCTGTATTAAATTTGGACAAGGAGCCAAGGATCACCACCAAGCAAAGTTCAATGTTCGAACAAAACCTTTTGTTTCATTTATGATGTCATAATATGTTATCAATTTAAGTGTTTGTTTAGCAATGCAATGCATACCACTTAGTTTTTTTAAAAAAAAATAATGATTCAATATATATTAAAATGATATTTTTTTAGAATTTTTTATTTATTTTTAATATTAATATTTTAAAATTATCAGAAAAATATCTAAAAACATTAATTTAATACTAAGGGTGGGTTTGTTTATCTCGTATATTATCTCATACATTTTATCCTATCTTAGTGGACCGTCCTGCTTCTTTCGGTGCGTTTAGATAAAATTTGAGAATCCCATACCCAATCACCACTCATGATTGGAGCAAAAAGGTGGTGCCTCTTCTATGAATTTTGTTTTTAAAATTATCACATTTTACCTCAAAATTTGGTAAATTACTATAAGTGATAAAAAAAAATATCTAGAAAATAATAAAGTTTTAACAAATATGTGATTAGGAATAGTAACTTTAACATAGACGCGATTTGAAACAATAACTTTGGTAAAAAAGAAAATTGCAAACTAACCTAACTCTAACCTTAAATTAATCTCAAATACCCTAACCCTAATCATTGAGCCTGTAAATAAATACTAATTAGAAACCTTAAAAAAAATTATCTAAATATAATAAAGTCTTTTTGTTTTTTTTTTTTTATCTTTTTTATTCTATCATTTAATATGAAGTTTTTATTGAATATTATTCTTTAATAATGGATTGATAATAAACCCTAAACAAACCAAAAGATGAAAGAAAATGATTAAAAAAATACAAAAGATCTTATTATATTTATTTTATTTCTTTAGTTTGTTTTTAGATTAGTGATTAACGTTAGATTTTAGGGTTTATTTGTTAGATTTAGGGTTAGGATCATGTTTAGAGTTTGTATCTGAGGTTAAAATTATTGTTAGTTTGTAATTTGAAATCATCATTATTATTCCCAATTATGTGTTTGTTAAAATCAATATTCTTAATCATATCTCTGTTAAAACTATATTACTTTTCAAAAACGTTTTTTACTACTTTATTTTTGCAAAAAACTTTTGGTCAAGTGTGATAAAAAAAGAAACAAATACTCTTTTATATACTCTTCATGAAAAAGGTCATGTAATTCACTTCTGTGACAAAATAGTAGTGGTCCCTAAAAATATTATATATAATAATTTATTAATGGACTTAAAGCTAGTTTATTTTTTATTGAGTAGGGTTATTGTTGTTTTTTAAAATATTTTTCATGTTAAAATATATCAAAATAATATTTTTTTTATTTTTAAAAAATCACTTTTGAAATCAGTGTATCAAAACAATCCAAAACATATAAAAAAATTAATATTTTTTTCTTTACTTCAAATTAATATTTTTTTAATTTTTTCAAATAATTTTGATGTGTTAATATCAAAAATATTTTTTAAAAAATAAAAAAATTATTTAATGTCTTGCATATTTTTTTCTTTAGCAAGCCAATGGACCATAATATTAAAACACCAATATGGAAGAAAATGGAGAGAGAGGATTAGTACACAAAATTAAGCTGATGAATGATGAGGAATTAATAAATAAAACTTCTTTTTTATCTTTTTGTTTTTCCTTTCCAAAATGGGCTAGGTGGAGTTTGAGACTAGTAAAAGATGTAATTAATTAAGTCAGTGTTGGGGAAAGTAAAGAAAAGGGAATAACGAAAATTTATTCCTAATTAAGTAGTTACTTAATATTAGGTGATTTCTGTCATTCTATAATATCTCAAAAAGTTACTGTAATTATTTATAGAAATAATTACAAAAACTCTCATATAATTTGATTTAAATCTCATTTTTTTATATATTTTTATAAATTAAACTTTACATCTTAGATCAAATAAAAAATTCAAACAAAATTTATTACTAATAATGTAAATTGTTATTGAAATTATAAACTAAAAAATAAAAAATCTAATTTATGAAAGTTCCAAGAGAAAGTAAAATTGAAATCAAATTATAGGACGGTTTTTATAATAATCTCTTTTTTATATTTTTTGCATTATACAATGTCAAATATTTGTATTCTAAAACTGAATTTTCCCATTTAAACTTATAAAATGCAATTACAGTTGTGTCGAAAATGGTTGATAGCATTATTTTTGGTTGGCCTAATTATTAATATTTCTCATCATACCCTCTTGAATCAGAAATTATTTTTTCTTTTTTAATTTGAGCATATGGTGACTATCCTTTCAAAATAACCTATGTTGCAACCATTTAATTTTACATTTAAAATTATATTTCTTTAAATTTTAAAAATATATTTAATTTAGAAAAATACTAAATAAATGCATGTTTGTAGTATTTTCTAGTGGTTTTGACATGTTAATGTTAAAAATTAAAAAGTTATTTTAAAAAATTATTTATGTATTTTAAAAAAACTTTTAAAAATCACTCTACATCATATTCATATAATAAGATCATTCTGATAGCTAATAACATAATTTTTCTTCTTTAATAATTTTTCTCTATATTGTGTTGTTTGTTTGTTAATTGGTCTAACAAGCTAATAACTAATTGTTAAGATAGATTCAAACATTAAAAGAAGTAATTTAGTGCACTAATTTTCTAAAATTATATTAATTTTCTAGTTTACTTTAATGTTTTTAATTGTGCTAATTTCATCATTAAAATTTACATTAATTTGTTTTGAATGAGATTCTGAAGCCCACTCATAGGAATTAACTACATGATTTATTATAATAATAAGTTTATATTTGAATATATATTAATTTTTTAAATTCTATGTAAATTAAGTGATTAATTCTTACAAGCTAGCGAAAAATCTCATTATAATGATAAATTAGAAACTTGACGTATGAAATTAACACGATTAAAGATATAAAAATATATTAAAGAAAGGAAACGAGGCCGAACAATCAAAGAAAAAACTCTCCAAGAAAGGCCCATAATGAAAGTCAAACGAGCTTGATTTTATTGCAAGGGAGAGGCTTTGTGGTTGAAACATGGATCCTGAGAAAGGCCCGTGTGATGGTTATTTATAATTAATTATTTTCCTTGTCGAAAACTTGTGCTATGAGTTGTGCAATGAGTTACATTTTTCGAAATAATAAGAAATAAATCGATTTATTTTCTGTGTTGAGGTCTAACTAAACGTTGAATAACCTCGTTAAACTATAATTATAAAACCAAATTTGGATGGGTTCGGATAACATTTGAGTGATGGGTTGAAATAGTTAATTTATTTTTTAAAAATGAAAAAAAAACTAAAAACCATATTATTTTTTTTTCAAAAATATGGTTAATTGTTTAAGAGTAGGGTTTAGACTAGATTCTACTCTAAGTTGAGTGGGGTTTTTAATTGAGTAAGGTCATGTCATTTCTTTTTTAATTTTTTCTTGAATTCAAACCAATTCAAGTCTTAAGATAAAAGTCAACTTACCTTGCTAGCCCAAATTAACAAAAAATAAAGCTTGTGGTGTTGTCATTGTTTGTTACTTTTCTCATAAATTATTATGGATTGAAATAATGATTTTTTCTTAATTTTTAATTTGATCATTAAATTTTTTATACAATTAAGCCCTTTTGAGCCTATATTGGTATTCAATTGCTTTTTTTAAAAAAAAAAATTAAATTGAAAGATAGAAGATCAAAGTGAAAAAGAAAGATAAATTAGGTATGAGATAGATCCATATCGTATATGCTCAATCATCCATTATTATTAAAAAATAATATGCTCCTAGATGTGAAGTAGTAGGATAACCATCTTATATATCACAATAAATTCAATTGAAATAAAATGTGTTTTTTTAATTAGAAAAAAGATAGACTAGCATGTTTTGCTCTAGCAAATATATCACAAGCCAAATGTTGATTAAAATATGTAAAGTTTTTGGAATATATAAAATAGAAGAGTGACCAAGTTGTTGATGTCAAATAATAGAGTTAGGACATTTTAAGGTGGAAAACTGAGGCAAAGAAAGGTTTGCAGTGGTAAAGTCCATATTATACTTCACTAGTTCCAATGACCTTCCTCATTGATAGGTTATGAAAAACACAAAAGGTAAGGAAAATAGAGTAATGGTGAGTTTGCTAATAGATAATAAATTAATTTAAATGAAGGCACATATAGAAAATTAGAAAGAGAGAGATATCAAGGGAAAATATGCAATATGCAAATATGAGTTATAGAAATAATATCACTATTTAGAAATTTAACCAGATATGGTTGATGGAGGGGGTGAACATTATTAAAGGATAACAAATTTAAAGTTATATGATCTAAGGCACTGAAATCGATAATCTATTCATAATTAGGGAAAGAAGTAGAATGATAAGAGTCAAGATTACAAGCAAAGTTGGCAGAGTTTGTATTTAAGGGTCATAGATGATCCAAGAGTCGATTGCATTGGTTACTAGTGAGGTCAAGAATAATAATCTTGGAAAAGGTTGAAAGACTAGTAACATTATCCATTATCATTAATGAACCAAATTGTCTAGTAGATGTTTCACGATATTGAGGCTTGTTTTTAGGATACTCATGCGTCTTGTAGTAGTGGAATTTTTAATGACCATCACAATCACAATAGTTATATTTAAACGACTATATCTTCTTCCCTTATTATTAGAACAATGAGAGAAGAGACAAGGAACTACCATTGCAGCAGATTCTGTTGAAACACAAGAGATATGAAGGAGGCTGCTTCTCCTTTTGATGTAAAATCGCATACACTTTGGTAACAAAGGGTAAAGGATATATGACTAAAATCTAGCTACGAATTAAAACATAAAACTCATATAATCCCATCAAAAACTAAAACACCTATTCAATATTTTACATATAGGTTAATTTTTTTAGGACATCATAAGTGCATTTTGGTGTAGGAGTGAGCATGACAAGTTCATTTTAATAGCCTTTGAGTATGGTAAAATATGAAGAGATGGTCATAGAGCCTTAGATAAAAGTAACAATGTCACGCATCAATTTGAAAATTCTAGGATTTATACTTTAAGAGAAACAAACCTCAAGATCAAGCCATACACTATAGGGATAATTATGATAAATCAAACTATTAATAATAGATTTATTAATGGAGTTAAGAATCCATAACAAGACCATGTCACTATAACATTCTCATAATTAAATTTTTTTATATGAAGGATGTTGGTTTGGAGAAGGCACCATTAATAAAACTCAATTTATTTCCAGCATTCAATGTCATTTTCATGACCTACTTCTAGGTAGGATAGTTATCACTATTAAAAAGGATGAAGACCAAGATGATATCTGAATGATCAGTAGAATAAAGAAAATATAAAGGGGATATATCTAGAATTAATGAAGATGTTAAACAAGAGCCTTTTATGAGATGGGGTATTGGACATGGCTAAAAAAAAAATAACAAGTGATGTTGAAGAACACATACAAAAAAGTAAGCTTTGATACCATGTAAAGTAAAGCATTTATGTTCTGTATGTTTTCCATTTATGGTTACAATAGGTATATAATATATGAAAAACGAGACCATATCCCAAGAATAAAACTTAAACATTTGCTAATTGAGAATAAAATCTAAATATATGTTTCTAATAATTGGACAATGATTTATATATAAAATGTAGAGGTATGACGCTAATAATATGAATATCAAGAAATTCAATCTATGAATACCCATTGATATTTCTATTTGTAATGACCATTATCATCAATATTGAATTTAATTTTCTATTTTTTTCTCAGGTTTTATTGCAAATGTTCCACAACATTATTAAAATTAAAAATATAACTATTTGTGAAGAATGGATTTCATTAATATACATCTCTTTAACTCTTTGATATCTAAACTTAATAATATTAGGAAGAAAAAAATCTCATCTCGGCTATTGACCAAATTAAACACTAGGCTATCTCATTTTACTTTTCAATCAAATATTTAAAAAAATCTTTCAATTATAGATATAGTCTTCTTAATTAATTTTCCCTCTTTATTTTGATTTTAATAATGAACATGATTGTGAACCCAACATTCTTTTTCAATTTATTTTTAAGAATCCTTAATGGTTCCAACTAACATATATCATATTAAGTTTCTAATTTATTGTTATATTTTTAATTGAACCAATTTTATCCTTAAACATATATTAAGTTGATAATCTATTTTTTTTTTACATGATTTTTAGGCTAATCCACTAAAGTAACTTATATGATTTACATGTAAAAAGCACATGATTTAGAAACTTCATAGTTTGTTGGCTAGAGCTAACAAAATAGGAAACTTCATAGTTTGTTGGCTAGAGCTATGAGCATGGTGCTATTAACATATTTTCTAGTATAAAAATAAATGAATTTTGTGGAGATTTAATCCAATATGATTTAGTTGATTTAGTAAGTTAAAAAAAAAGACATATAAAATCAAATACCAACAAAATGATAAGATATTTATTTAAGACTGTGATGAACCTACACAAAATAAATAAATAAAAGAAAGACCAACTAAAATAAATCAAATATTTTTAAGATAAAATTAAAAAAATCAAATAATTTTCTTTCTAAATAAACCTTAGGTGATGAAATTGAAAAAATATCTAAAGTACAAAAAAAATGATCTAGGTTCATATACCCAGGTAGCCTTGACAAAAAGGGCTAGGTGCAAGAGCCCTCCACCCTAAGCCCATGCACCTGGGTCTTATTTGTTTTTATTTTTTAAAAGGTAGATGACATGTTGCTTGTTTTACCCAAATCTTGACTATTTTTTATTATCTAAAAGTTAAGTAAAAAATATTTTACATCTGAAAATCTTTTTTTAACTATAATTTGACTGAAAAACAACTAAAAACACTCTAAAAATTAAATAAACATGTTTATGCCTTTATCAAATAACTTCAAATGTGATCTAAAAATAAAAAAATCAACTCGAAATCCAAAAACTTACCAAGATCAAATCTAATTTCTTAGGCAATTTGAAGGTGAAATATGTAAACCCTAGAATAAAAAAAAATATAAGAAATTAATGAGGAAAAAAATTATCCCAATTAATTAAGTAGAATATTTACCTTATGGGGGAAGATAATAGATTAGAGAGAAAAAAAGGTTTGTGTATGGGTTTTTAAAAATTAAATTATAAAAAATATTTGAAAATTTAAAAATACAGAAACATGAATTAAAATAGATGAAATGAATAAATAATGAAAGGATTATGTTAAAATGTAGTATCATGAAATTTGATATACCCTAGTTCAAATTTAACAAAACAGGTCTCACCATCAAATAATAAAATTATACAAGAATATTAAAGGATTAAAGTAAAAACATAAATAGAATAAATTAATTTATTATCTTTAATATTTTGTTGTTGGAAATATTACAAAATAACATCTTATTGAAGCTCTTTTTATTAAATAAAACTTGTTAAAATTAAAAACGATTATTTTGGTGGTTAGAAGTAATGTCAACCAACAATTTTCTCTCTCCTCTCTTAAACTAGGAATAGAAAAATGATAAAAATAAATTTTATATTAAAATTAAATTTTATAAAACTAAAGGGATCATAAATTTTTTTAATTGGAAAGAAAGAGCAATAAGTTAATTTTTTTCTTGCCAAGTATTAAATTACCAACTAATTTCTTTGTTTTTTTATCCTTGGTTTTTAAAAGTATCGTTTCTTAACAAATTGGAAGGAATTGGACACCAATTTAGCCTTAAAAAGGTGGGATAAAAAAATTTGAAGACCAAAAAGAAAAACAATACACTATTCTAGTTCACTGTAAAACGCAAAAGAGGGAACATTGAATTTAGCTTTAGCTATAGTACTTTATCTACACGAGTTAATATTTAGGTATAAACTTATTATCACGTGCAATTTAATTCAAGTAATTAGTTTTTATAAATTAGTCTAAAAATGAATAATAAATAATAAATTTAATATAATTTTTTTAATTAAAGATATAATGATAAATCAGAGAAATACTATATTAGATAAACACAAATTAAATAACTAACCTTTATTTTTAGAAAGAAAATAGATGACATATGATATTATATGCATACACATGTAATTAGCATTGCAGTCTTCTGAGACTAATTTAGTTTGCAATGATTTTACCCTTTTTTATACTAAGCCATCACATACAAATCCAAATTGTAAGGAGATAACAAGAAATAATTTGTTATGAACACATAAATTCAAATGCAAACCCTATTTTATGCTTAATAATTTTTACATTGAATAAAAAAAAAATAAGAGAGAGAAAAGAAGAAGAAGGAATGAGAGTCTGGCCAAATTAGTAATGGGAGTTCAATAGTTTACTCATACGAGATGATACCAAAGGAATTTAAGTGTCTGAGACGGTACAGAGATTCTTCTGATTCATCTACTTTAGTCTTCCAACTGTATAAATTACATACACTCCATGACATCACGTGTCCGAAATCCAACCTTGTAATAGACAAGAATTTACAGACACTATTTTCTCAAAAAAAAAAAAAAAACCACCCCACCAATATTAATTAATAATTATCATTAGTAAATAATCTCATGTACAAAGTATTTATATTTTATTTTATATCGTAGTAATCGACGAAGGAAAAAGATAGCATAGAAAGATTGTTATGCCTATCCATTTCAAAGCTCCAACCTTTTGCTTTCCCTTTTGTCTCATTTCACCACAAAGTGAATATTTTATACGAACAACCTCATTGCTCTCCTATTATCAAAGACTCAAAACCCTTAGGGTTTCTTTTTTGTTTCTTGTCTTCATTTCTTTCATCAAACTTGTTTCTTTTCGGCATTTTGAGGTACTTTGTTTCTTGACCCTTGTTTTATTATATGTAAATGCCTAAATGGTGTTCTTTTGTTTTGTTTTTCTGATTTTTTTCTTTTTCATTTTTGTTGGAAATATGAAAAGGACTGGTGGGCTTATTTTTTATCTGGGTGTGCGTTACTTATTTTCATGTTAATTGGGTTGTTTTAATTAATGCTTGATTTTGCCATTTTTTTTAAGCGTAGAAATATCATTTTTTTTGGGGGGGTGGGGGTCAAGTTTAGTTTTGGTTAGAATTAAATGCTTGGAAGATTTGATTTGATTTGTGTGAGGCTGTTATGGTGTCATCTTCTCTATTATTATTCCTTTTGCTGCAAATAGAAGGTAATTATTTAGGCACTATTTGTTAAGTTTGGATGATGTAAAGGGATATCATTTTTGCTTATAAGCTGAAAATATGATTTTGTATTTGGACATAATTTTACCGGTCTGTTTTCTGCCCTCTTTCATGTTAAAAGGTCCCTTTAGTTATCATGGAATGGTTGTCATGGTGTCTAGTATTTTACTATGATTTTGTCTAGTGGCCTTTACAATGCGTTATTTATAGATCCGGCTTTGTAGTCATTTACCCTTCTGAAGAGTATTTGAATGAAATCTGGAAAAACTTAAAAAATGTTTGCATGGCGTGAAAAGTTGAATTGACAAAAAATAAATTCAATATGAGGTGAAGTTTTTCAAGGGTACTTTCAAATTAAGTTTACATTTAAGTTAATTCCAGAAATAAAGAAACCCAATTTTTCGTTGTTGATGTCATTGACTAGTGTTCTACCAGTAGTTTTCTCTGGCTCGAGTAATTTGCTTTTTATTGTGTCCTTTACACTTGTATTCAAAGTTTATTTATTTTAGATCCTCGTTATGAATGTTGTTTCTCTATCATTGTAGAATATGCGTGATGATTATTTTGTTCTTGAACCTATTATATTAGTTCAGATGTTAAACTGGTGCAATTGGATAAATGCAGTGGAGAAGGCCAGGCTTCAGGTGAAGCTTGGTTTTGGAAAGTATCATATTTGTTCAGCAGTTTGCTAAAGCATGCTGAAGTTTTGAAGAATCACTCTTGGATAATAAATCGATTTAGAATGGAAATTTGATATGCCTCCTATGAAGAGTTCAGTATACTGGGTGGCTGCTGCCTTCAATGATTTCTGTCTTCATCTTATACTGTGATGCTTTTTTGCAATATTTAGAGCTAGTTTTGCCATTGTATCCAACTTAGTATCTAACTTTGGCCATGTGGACCTTCATTCGCCCATAAGTATATTTAACTGGATCACAAAACAACCTTGCTGTGCCAATAGAAATAGCTAACACGGGTGCGCTTTGTTGTGTGGCCGCTGGGCCACATGAAGCGAAGTCACCTGCCACTGGTAGGGACTCTTCCAACAATCATGGTGAACCACTTTGGCAAATGAACTCTAGTTTCTCACCTCCTCCATTGAGGATGTGGGATTGCAGGTTACGGTCAGATGGTTTATCACATGGTGCTCGTGCAGTTCATGGTTCTTCATTGTCCTCAAATAGTAGGGGAAGCAGAAGCTGGGTGGGAAGTGAACAGTATACCAACCATCATCATTCTGTGTCTGATGGTGCACTCCCTTATTCTGACAGCCCACCTGGTATTGTTCAGGAGCCTCGATGGACATCACCTGTGCGGAAATTTAATCTTGGTGAGCCTGCTGCCTCTATTGCTGGAGGTAATCTTAATATAATCATTCTCTAATATTAGATTCATGGTGATCTGATTTTTTGTCTATTAATATACCTGTCATGACAAGGGCAAGTCCTGTTTAGAGGTTCTGTATATTGATGGAACTGTGTGATATGAGTTTTTTCTCTTGTTCCTTTTCATATATTTGTGTATGTGGTCAAGCTGTTTCTCACCTTTTCCATCATTTAAGGGATTCTTAAAATCACAATTGAAAGATTTTCTGACATTAGCCAGCTAAGAATAGGTAATTGTAATTTTAATTATTATATTTGGTGAATCAAGTATAAACTAACAGAATATCCTAATTACTTAAAAGATCTGCATTGATTAGGTCATTTCTCATTTGAATGCCATTTGTTCTCGTGTGCTGAAAATGTGCTGAATGTTCTGTTTGTTTTCTGGAAAATTTATCAGAGGCTGTGTCCTGTCCAATTCTGTTTTTAGGTTACCTATCTTTTCCTGCAGGGTTTCCATTCTCTTGTTTGTCTTATTACTGCAAGGTTTGGACAGTTATACTTGTAATGATGGAGAAAAATCAACAATGTCTATGAATGTCAAGAAGATTGCTGATATCTAGAATGAATATTGGGATGGAAACTACGTTGAGTACGATGTTAGCATCCTGTGCATGTTGCTGAAAATAATGCAAGATTATACAGAAAACGCACCTTAGAGTGGAAACCAGGAAAATATTGCAATCATCATAATGAGAAATTGTCAATATCTATAAATCCACCAGCTTTGCAGTTTTGTACTCCTTGCAGCTCCTTTTCAAGCTAGTCATTGGTTAATGATTATTAAATATGCTTTTGAGCTTCATATGAACTCTTGCGATCTTTATGGTTCCCATCTTATTTTCTCTTGTGATCTTTATGGTTCCCATCTTCTTTTTCTTTTTAGTATATTTTACTTCTTTCTCTTCTGATCATAATTTACAGTCAAGTAAATTATCAATTTTACTCAACTGAAAGAAAGAAGTAAAAAAAGAGGAACTCGAAATTTGTAGACAAGATAATTAGCTCATGTACTAATTATTGCATGGAATTTGGGTAAGTTTTAGGTTTGTCACTCATCATATCATTTTCAAAATTGGTACTTCGCGATGTAGTGTGGGTAATATACTTTACATAGAATGAAACAAGGCCTTTCTATCACCCTCCATTCTTTATGCTCAATATGGCAATCACAGTTGGTCAATAACTATCTCGAGTGCTTCATATATATTAAACATGTGCCTTTGCATAAGCCAAAAATGATGGACTGGAAATTGAGAATATCATGTAGTATATTCATGAAAACAAAAACTTAAAGAAGCAAAATCCAAGACTATATTTTGCTGGTGGATTTAGATCACACAAGAGAATTTTCATAAGGCTTCTTTTGTATGTAGTATCAGGTGATTGAAAATAATTAGGGGAAATTGTGTATTAACCTTCATTGATGGTGGATTTAGATCACACAAGAGAATTTTCATATAAGACTTATTTTGTCTGTAAAATTAGGAATATGAAAAATCTTCTTTTGTATGTAAAATCAGTAATTCATCTCTTCTTGGTGGATTAAAGATTGCACAAGATAAATGTTTCATTTAAGGCTTCTTTGGTATGTAAATCTAGAGTCCATCTATGCGTGCATGTCTGCAAGTGCATGTTTAGGAAAACTTGTAGCTTTTTGGTAGTTGTTTTTTAGTCCTATGTCACTCCCATTCTTAATAAAATCCAGCAGTATTGCTTAATCTACTGGTTCTGTGCTAGATATCTGGATGAGTTTATTATCTTCTGTTTTACGTGGTTGTCATTTTAACATATTTTCAATTGCCAGGATCAAGATCCCAGCCCACTTGGTTTCCATGCTCCACTGAGGTGACTTTTATTGCTAGTCTTTGGTTTTATTAGCACTGGCTGAAAAGGTTCTATTAAGTGACATTTCCTTCCCTGATTTTTTAATGTTTCAGAGAAGATTTGCTGTTAGAGCAAGTGTGACATCCCCTGATTTTGGGTCTCCATCCTCACTTTCAGACTCCAGCCATTGGGAATCAACTAGCAAGCGGCCGTATGCTTTCTCCAATCGCAACATTCCAACCCGGCGCTTGTATATGTCAAAAACTGTCTACCCGCTAGTTTTCCGCAACCCTGTGTCAGATTGTGAAACCTTTGGGGATGCAGATAACAGCAGTCTTGGTAGGTTAACATCGCGTGAGGATCGGATATCACCATCTCATTGGCCTGATAACAGTTCAAGTGTTGAGTATAAGTTCCATAAAACCCTCACTGAACTTCAAAAGTTGGAGATTTCACCAGACCCCAGTGCAAGCTCTAGAAGAGAGGGTTTTAGATGGAGCAGTGCAAGCAGTTATGATCTGGGAATTGATGGGGAAAGGTTTGACATAGCAGAGCACATGGATATGGAGAGTCTGAGGTCACCTAGTGGTCCTGTAGTGGAACAAAAATGTGGAGTCTGTGGAAAACTTATGTGGCAAAAGTCCCCCTGGAGTTCACATCGAATCATGAGAGGTGGTGACATGCCAACTGCTGGGGTATTACCCTGTAGCCATGTTTTCCATGCTGAATGTTTGGAACAAGTCACTCCGAAGACCCAGATTCATGACCCTCCTTGCCCCTTGTGCTTGAAAACTATAGGATCAATTGAAGAGTCCCCACTAGTTTCAGAGCCCTTGCAGATGGCCCTAAGATCCGTACGGAGAAGCAGGGGGATGGTGATATCTGAGGTCCAGGGTAGTCACAGTAATATGGAAGCCTCTCATCATATCAAGGACAGATTGAGGAGAAACTGGCCTCAGGCAGTGTCACGACGGAATGACAATGGCTCTTCAATAACAAGTCGTCTTAGAAGGCACTTTATGTTCAAGGGGAAGTCTGGTAAAGAACTTCTCAACACCAAGGTGCTCCAGAGGATTGGTTCATCTTCTAGCCAAAAACCAGCGTGACAGAAAAGGTCCATAGAGTAGCTTGTGTATGTAATTTACTTGCAAGTAGATTTGAAGATTTAGATGTTTGATGAGTTATTCATGATGCCTTTCTCAACGTGCTTGGGTTCATTTTTCATGACATTGGTAAGAACCCTTGCATGTTTTTGTTATTTATACATGTGCCGTGGCGAATTGAAATATTGGGCCATCTCTCATCAGTTATGGCAATCCATGGAGGTCCTTTCTTACATTGATTTTCATTTTTCAAGTTATTATTAAGCAATATTGCATACTATTTTAAAGACTTTATTAGCATGGCCCCCCTAGTGATGGAAGTCTCAAGCGTCATGGATTGCATTAGCATGCAATGATTTGGACAATCGAAATGAGCCGATCAGAGTCCGCTTGCATGGCTATGTTGGTGCTGAACTGGAGTGAAGTGCGAGTATCAGACACGGTAGCTTGTTGGTTGCTGCCATCGGGAATGTGCATGCAAGAGGTGAAATTCATGTAAATTGATCAATGTTTGTGCCAAGGTTGCCAGTTACATCTATGGACAAATTTTTGCTGCAAGCAGGTGGGCTTGAACATATGGTGATGGTGCGCATCTACATCTTTTTGACCCTTTTCTTCTTTTCTTGTTTTGTGTTGAGTGTCTATCTATATCAATGCATGCCCCTTCAAAAGTATAGGAGCGTGCTGTCTTCAACTCGCTAAAGCCACCGGTCTCCCAGGAAACTCGGTGCGCTCTCCATGATTTGGTCTGGTGGTTACTTTCTAGCCTCATGTAAACACGTTGCTCATCAGCGTCCTTGGAAGAACATATTTTGTAAAACCATAATGAGAAGAGAATGCTGTTTTGGATAAAATGTGGGACAAATTTACGTCCTATCTATCATGGTGTCTCAATTGAGTTCCCTAGGCTTGCTTTACATCTTATTCTACAGCTGGAACCGGTGGCCATGTGATGCATGTCTTGAAAAACAAAGTAACCTCCTTAGAAACAGGATTCTTGCATGGGATAATTAGTTAATTAATTAATTTTAATAATATCATTTATTATCCTTAACTTAGGAGATGGTTGATAGCTTGTAAATGTTGTTTTGTAGTTAAGATATTTATAACTAGTATTTGTAAAAAATTCTTTTGGATAGAGTTAAGAACTTATTAATAATTAAATATTTTTTTAGAAAAAGTATAATAATATGTATAATAGAGAATAAAGATTGTGAATATTTATATTAAAAGATTCATGGTGTATTTATATTATATAAGTTTTGTTATTTTTTGAAGAACAAGAGTGTAACTTAATATTTATGACATTTTGAGTTATATTTCACTCGTTTTATTTGGCTAAAAGATGAAGAGGCAGTCTATATTAAACTTTAAAACATGTAATAGTGTTGGTGGAGCATAAACTTGTTTAATTAATCATATTTGTTGAGAAATAATTTCCCTATTATTTTATGTAAAATTTTATAAAATTTATAATGTTAGACTCGATCATCTTTTAAGTCTAACCAGCACCAGACCAAGCACATCTTCACTTAAACATGTTTAGTATTGGCATGTACTAGTCTAATGCACCTGAGAATTTTTTAAAAATTATACTTGTATGTTTTTCTTGATCTATTATTTTTTTAGGTAACGATATATATAAAAAAAGAATTTTTTAGGTAACGATATATATAAAAAAAAAAAGGAGTAAAAGTCACTACTAAAATATTATTATTAAAATATTATGACCAAAGACATATTAGATTTTTCAATAAAACAATGTAATTATGCTTTTGTCTAAGATTCAATGAACATTAAAAATTAATTAAAGATAAATTAGTCCACATAATTTTATTTTATCTCGGTGAAATGACTTTGTTGATTTTAAAAGCAAAACAATGTATAACTTTGATTTATGTATTTTTTTTTATCTTTTCAAAATTATTTGTATAATAAAATTATATTGGTATCCTTAAAAGTGAAAAAAAATAAAAATCCCATTAAACTTGCACAAGAGGGCCTTTTAATCTTTTTTTTTTTTTAGAATAGTGAGGTGATAGAATTGCTTTTAAAATAAAATAAAAAATATAAGTTTGGTTTCTTTTTCTTTTTCCTCATATTTTCTTTTTGTTATTTTTAGGTTGACCTACGGATTGTTTGGTAATTTTGAAAATTTTAATATTATTAAAAAAATATTGCTAAATTTTAAAAATTTTAATATTATTAAAAATATATTGTTGATGCGTGCACATGTTATTATATGATGATCTCCACACCCTTCAAGCAATACAAACGAGGCCAACCAGTTACCAAAATCATCCACTTGGGATAATTTTTGGAGTAGTGTGGTGTTTTATTATTGTTGGTGATGTTCATGGTAGATGTGTAGTTCGGTTCTAGTGATCTTTTCTCTTGTCTTTTTTATTTTGTCTCTCTTACCCTGAAAATTCATGTCAGCCCTTCTAAAAAATTGACAGTATTCTCTTGTTTCTATTTTTGTCAATTTTAGTTCCTTTTCTTTTGAATATTATTTATTTTTTTTTTACTATTTTTTGAATTTTTTTTCAATTTCATCTTTATACATTTTATTTCATTTAGTTTTTGTATCTAATTTGATCCTTAATCTTTTTATTGTTTTTTTTTGTGTTGTACTTTTTTTTAATATTTTTTTCTATTTCATCCCTCATCATTTATTCTTTTAATTTTTTATTCAATTTTGGTTCTCGTTCTTTTAATTGTTTTTGTTTATCACTTTCTTGATTTATTTATTTTTTCAATTTTTTACCTCAACATTTAATTTCATTTAATATTTTTATCAAAATTTTATCCTCATTCTTTTATTTATTTTTTATTTTTAATTTCATTTAATATTTTTATCAAAAATTTATCCTCATTCTTTTATTTTTTTTATTTTTATTAATTTATTTTTTTTTTCAATTTAATCCCTAATGATTTTCTTTCATATGATTTTCATACCATATTTGGTTATTATTATTTTGATTACTATTTGTTTTGCTTTTAAATTTTTTTTATGATTGAAAATTTTATTTTGTAATTTTTTCTATGTCTATCTTTTTATAAGGCAATTCTGATCTTATAACCTGGGATACTGATTTCAAATATTATCTATGTCTTTTTTTAGATCTTTTGTTAATTGTTTTTGAATATTATCGTTTGATATTAGATCATTTAGACCTTGAGTTTCATTATTTGTTTTACTTTTTTTTTTATGAGTTTATCCCATTTTTATATCTCGAGTAGTGAATTAGTCGAGTTAACCAAAGTTGACTTGAATTTTTTATTCTTGATTTTTTTTATGAAGTTGATTTTTTTTCCAGCCTTATTATTTGACATTAAATGATTAGCCCTCAAGCTATATGATTCTTTCATTTTTATTTTTATTGTAAGGTTATCCCAAATTAGGGTTAGTCAAGTTAACCTTGGTTAAATTATTGTTTCCTGTGTTTTATATTTAATTTTGTTCTTTTTTACTAGGTTATTTTTCTAAAAATATATGTTTTTTTAATCTCAATCTTATGTCACATGATAGGTTGCTTTTTTCTTCAATGTTACTTTTTTTTAAAAAAAATTTCAATTTTATCATTCGATATTAAATTATTGGGCCTTGAGATTTATAAATATTGATCTCATATCCTGAATCACATGTTAATAAAATTAATTCGTATTAATTCAAATTATTATTTTTTGAACATCTTTTTTTATGTTATGGAAAATCTAACCTAACTTACAACATAACATGAGCTATCAATCTAGTCTTAAAACTAACGACAATGAAGGAATACCTAGAATTCATCATCCACCATTCTATTCTAATACCCTTCCCTAATGAAGGAATACCTAGAATTCATCATCCGCCATTCTATTCTAACACCCTTCCCTAAACATAAAAAAAGAAAAAAGAAAAAAAAACCCATAAGCCTATCCTTATTGCCAAAGCATGTAATTTTCTTGTATATCAATTAAGCTATGGATCAAGAGAACTGTGGTAACATGAATTAGGTAAAAGGAACGAATAAAATATTGATATCTCTATCTTCCATTTTGGACAATTCCATTTCTAAAGGTAATGATTATACATGTGTTTTCCTTTATTTGAAATTTGATTTTGGTGTGTTTTTCATACTTGTAGCATTTGATTTGATCACTTAGCTAAACATTGTCTCTGTAGAGAATGTAAAGCAAGGTGATTATTTTTAGTTTGGTTTGATTTTTACTTGAAAAAATTAACCAAACTAAAATTATTATTTTTTAAAATTTAAAACTGAAATCAATTCAAACTGACTGATTTCTGTTCGGTTCGGTTTTTATTATTCAAAAACAGGTAAAACTGAGAATCGAATCAGGTTTTTGTTCTTTAAGAACTTGTTCCAGTTTACAACCGAAGTCGCAAATTCCAGCAAATTCCAACATAATGAAAAAAAGCAAAAATCCACAAAATATTAAGAAAAATAGACACTAAAGATTAATCAAGATGGCAAGGAAAACAGATCTGTCCATAATGAGCGAGTTGGATCCAAATCAGGGCTCAAATTTTGCACTTCTATCAAATATTTATGTTGTCCATAGTAAAAGGTGAAGTCTTATTACCAGGGAGAGAAGAGAATGTGATGGAGAGATAAGGTGCAAGGAGGCAAAAAGAAAAAAATAAAGGGTGAGGGGCGGTTGAAGTTCATGGATTTGTTACTAGGGAGAGGAGAGAATGTGATGGAGAAACAAGATGCATGGGGGCAAAGATAAAAAAAAATGAGGGGTGAGGGATGGCTGAAGTGATTGTGATAAAGAAGTAAGATGTAGGAAGGCAAAGAGAGGGGGCTAGCTGTAAGTGTGTGTTGCTTTAGGGTTTAGGTTGGCAACTATTTATACTATTTCTTTTATAGTTAGTTATGTGATTGAATTGGTTTAGTTTATTCCGGTCCAATCAATTTTAGACATTTAAAATTAAAATTAAATTGAACTGAAATTTTTTTTTTGAGTTTTCTAATCGGTTAAGTTTTTTTTCTCGATTGAGTTTTCTAATCGGTTAAGTTTTTTTTTCTCGATTTGATTTTTTTAATTAATTTTTTTTATTTTCTCGGTTTTTCAAGTTTTTTGCTCATTTTTAATATAAAAAAAATAGACAAATCAACTATCTAGATCATAGCGACACATTTCATCAAAGAAAGTTGAATGTCAAACATATTTACAAGTCACTCATCAATTGCCCTATATATAGAAGATTAAAAGGGATTAACAAATTGAAAAGAAAGTAAAAAATAGACAAATCAACTATCTAGATCATAGTGACACATTTCATCAAAGAAAGTTGAATATCAAACATATGTACAAGTCACTCATCAATTGCCCTATATATAGAAGATTAAAAGGGATTAACAAATTGAAAAGAAAGTAAAAAATAGACAAATCAACTATCTAGATCATAGTGACACATTTCATCAAAGAAAGTTGAATGTCAAACATATTTACAAGTCACTCATCAATTGCCCTATATATAGAAGATTAAAAGGGATTAACAAATTGAAAAGATAAAAAAGAAAAAAAATTGGTGGATTCTTTACATAAATCCATGTGAATAAAATGAATATTTTGGCTTATTTAAAATGATTTTTATAAACTTATAAAAATAACACCTTGTTTTTTTTTAAATAGTGAAATAACATAATCTATACATGTTACAATTACAAAATATGATATTTAAAGTTATTGCTGAAAAGAAATGTGATTTTAAAAATTATTGGGTAAAAAAATTATACAAGTTACTATAAGGAGAGAAGAAAGAAAGAAAACAACAAGAAAACAAGGTTATAAAGTCATACCATGAAACTCAAATTATAACATTAAAAGGATCCTTAAAAAATATCATCAAAACAAATTTAACAGTATAAGAAATGTCATTAACAGTTATCAAAGTTAGATTACTCCATTCAAAAGCAAGCAAGCTGTGTGCTGAATAATCATTAGTGACCCTTGTGGCATATCTTTTCCCATTGCTGTGAATTTTAATGTTTTCAAAATCATGTTATTTTTGTATCTCTCTTCTTCATTCTCATTGTAATTTGTGCTTTCCATTTAATAATCTTTTGAAATGTTATTTTTCTCATCTGCAACAACTTTAAATATTGTATTTTTTAATAGAAACATATACCAAATTATAATATTTCCCTATTTTTTTTATTAAAACTGTATTAATTTGCCAATTTAAAAAAAAATCTAAGAAAACTGCATTCAACAGTGCACACAGAGATTGATAGATGAAGTCTTCTGTCATGATTTGATGCATCTCTGCACGAATATCTAAAAAATTTGGAAATGATCGGTTCAGCTTAATAAGTTTTGTTGTTAACGACATGTAAAAGCTGTAAAGTTCAGAAAGTCATCTCTATTTAAAATAGAATTGCAGGATTAAAGCAATAAGGTTCATCAGCTGGACACAGCTAAGAAAAGCATGATGAAAGAACATCAACAGTACAGAAACATTATAAGGCATCTTTTCTACAATGCATGGTTTCCCAGGTGCACAGAAATTTGATCAGACCTTTGCCAACCTCTTTGCTAATGCAGGCAGCCTATTGTGTGTTCTTTTGCCTTTAACAATTATAAGAGTACGTGCAAAGCTTACTGAATAATTAAAAATAAAAAAATGAATATTTTAATTTTTTTATTTGTTTTTTATATTTTAAAAGAAAAGCAAAATAAAATATTAAAATATCTTTTCTTTTTCATAAATATCATTTTTATATATCTCTTAAAAGAACTAAAACTACCAAAATAAAGCCAATAGAAAAATAAATCAATTAAATCTAACCATGTAAAAAAAATAACATCAAAATTATTTAAAAAATAAAATACTTATTTATTCTACTCTAATAGAATTGACTTTTTAAATAATTTTTTTTATTAAAATACATATAATAAAAAAAACTATATTTACACTATTTAAAATACTATTTTATTAATTTAACTTTTTAAAATAGCATCTTTCAAGATGTTCTAAGATGAGTTTTAATGACTGCTCTCTCCCTTGAATACAACAAAGAGTCGTAGATCAAAATACACACACCCCTTTATTCACATATATCACTTTATATATATATATATATATATATATATATATAGAATATTTCTTAATTTTTCAATATTAAATAATTATATATAATTTTTTTCAAAGTTAACCCCGGAATCCTCTGAATTGAATTTAATAACTATAGACATATAAGGGGCCAGCCAGCCACCAAAAGCTACCTTCATTGGTGGCATTAGGGTGGTGCATATTCCACTATTCTTTGAAGTTTGGCGAACTACCGGTGGCTATTTTCTTTCTCCTAGATTTTCAAGTCAGCCTATTAAAATTTTCAGAAGAATCTATTAATTTGTTAATTTTTCTGATTTGGTTGTGTTTTTTAAGGTTTACCGTTAACGTCATGCTTAATTAACATCGGACATGTGTTACAACTTACACATCTCGACCATATATAGCAAATGCAAATAATTCTCTAATATTCAAATACTACTTGTAGACAACTTTTACATTGCTCGTATATAGAAATTATTGCATAAATTTTATTTATCAACAAGCAACAGTAAGCAAATCTTCAAATTCATCTCAGACAAATGTCCTCCACTTCCACATCAGTGAACATGGGACAATGAAGACAATTTATTTTTCACCAATCAACCGCATAAAGCATGCCCCGAAAGAGATGGTGTTGATGTAAAGTCACGTCAACAAGTCCATTTCAACAATTATACCAATATAATGATTAACAAGACTATATAGATGTGCTGACATGACAAGTTCATATGTTTATCCATTAACTACTATCAAATTCTATAAATATTCTATCATATCTCCATCTAATTTATATAATATTACTAAATAATATTAAATATTAATTTTTTAAATAAACACAATTAAAAAATAAATAAATAATTATTTTACTAAATCAAACCTAGTTCAATGCATGTTGAGCTTTGAATCGGATTCAATCCGACCAAAACCGGTCCGTCCAGAACAATAGAACTAGCTACACTATTCAGAACAATAGAACTAGCTACACTATTCATGTTAATTACACTATTAAATGAATAATACAATTAACATGAACATGAACAGTGTAGTATGCTACACTATTCAATAAGTAATGTAATGCTATATTGTTCATACTAATTACACTATACTAATTCTATTCAATGAGTAATATAATGCTATATTGTTCATACTAATTACACTATACTAATTACTGTTCAGTGAATAGCACGCAAGAAGTAGCAATTACTTGCTTTTCTTTCCCCAACGTTTCGAACGAAAAACATTATGGGATTCATGAACAATAAACCATATTTTTTTCTTTACCGAACATGTTGTATCTGCATTTTAAATAAAACACAATCGCAACCTTTTAAACAAACACTACCATAGTGTCAATGCAAAGGGGTCGATGTTTGTAGTTTTACCAACATAGGGATCAACAAGACAACATTTTGATTACCAACATCAATAAATATACTACCATGTCAGCATAAATATCAATATGACAAACAACATGTTGACTTATTGACACCATGTTAGCATACCTACTGACGTATACATGTTGATATATCTTCTATATCAACACTATAACAGGCCAACAGGAATTCATCATAGTGAATATTTAAGAAATATCAATAGTGAAAATGACACCTCAACTTAATGCCATTTCCGAATGTATAGGCTTACTTGATGCCTTTTTCTATGCCTTCATAAGGAACTAAAAGGCATGTATAGTTCAAAACTTCTGAAATTTTTTCAATACCTTTAAAACATTAGAGAGATAAGACACCCCGATTTCTTTTACCCATCTTTAATAGCCAACATTAATCAAATTGAGTTTGTCATAATCTTTTATAACTCAATATAATACATGCAAGAACTAAACAAGTCAATCTCAATAAATAAAACAATTACCTTATTATCACCAACTACTTTAGGTCAAATTATGAGTTCATAACACTTAACAAATTATTGTATAAACTTAATCTACTAATTAATCCATAAACGAAACTAATAAAAAGCATGAAGACAAAAAACATGTCACTCCCAATCACCAGCTAAGACGATTGAAATTGTTATTTGTCCTATCTTTATTGACCAAGACTATTAATAAATCGATTCATCAAATCTATATAAAAATTATCTTCACAAGTAATATATTAACATCGTAAATGTATAATCTCATATCCTATTACAAGATATAGCAACATCATACAGGCAAAATCTAAAAGTCCAAGTCACAACTAACCTAGGACTTAGAGCTAGCAAAGTCAATTAATCAATTCAACCATAGTGATTTATTAACAAACACAATCTACCTTATAATTTGCCAGTATTAATATCCTAACCTTCTTGCTTAAATGATTTTAATAGTTTGAAAAACATGTCATAATATAAAAGGTGGATGATTTCATTCCTCAGTTGCTACATAATTGCAACTACGCAGGTTTTCACATTCCATCATAGCCATGTATTCTCCCCTCCCATCTTTAACAGACATGGTTTGCAAGATAGCGAAGGAAATTTGTTTTTCACCAATAGAACACACCTACATACCACGGGAATGCTGAGCTTCAATGTCTGTACGAACGTGTCGGCATTAGTTAATCACACTTTAAACCCACGGTTTTTTTCCACAGCCCAATATAGAAAATTTGAACATAGAGAATCACTGAAACAACTACCTGCAAATGATGTTGAGCAACGACCAGCAGAGCCACACTGCTTTGGACAAAAACAAACACAATAGATTACAGGACTCCAAAATGAATTGAATTCCAATACATACATGCTTGAATTTGAAAAAAAAAAAAGAATCAATAACAAAGGGCAGCAAAAGCAAAAAAAAAAACCTTTATTTTAAATAACTTTGTTTCTATATTTTATACATGATACAGGATGTAGAGCAACAGTGTCAAAAAAGGGGGGGAAAGGGAAAAAAAATCAATCAAGAATAGTTATCTAAGAAAAGGTATAAAAACAAACTTTTGATGGTTGGGGGTTAGCCCGCGAAGCCATCACTGCCCGATCGGAGAACAAAGATCGGACTCTGACCGCAGGCCGTCTTCATCGCCGAAATCGAACCTCGAAAATGACCAAAGACCAAATCTCTCCCCCTCTTTGCTCAATGGCGGAGCCGCCAGCAGACATGCCGACATGGAGGGTGGCTCCAAGAAGAGAGAGAGGGTTTTGGCTTGATTGAGAGTTCAGATCCCTGCTCAGATAAGATCAAGTAGTGAAGTTTTAGTGTTAGGGTTTTAGTTTGCTTTTATATCGCAGCGTTTCTGTGTTTTAAAAAATTTAATTAATTAATTAATTTTAAATTAATATTTTTTTTACATTTTAAATATTTTAATATATTACTATTAAAAATAATTTTTAATAAATAAAAAAGATATTATTTTAATACTTTTTTAAATACTTATATATAAACATGGTTTAAAACCATGTTATTTTAATTTTTAATTATTTTATTAAAAATTATTATTTTAAAATTTTAAATTATTTTGACGTGTTGATTTTAAAAATAATTTAAAAAAATAATTTTTTTTATAATTTTAATACATTTCTAAATAAAAAAAATACTTTAAACAATAATCGCTAATATAATTTAATTTAAAACACGTTAATATGTTTGTTTTTATGATTATAGTTTAAAAAAATTAAAAAATATTTTTTAATTATTATTGATTTGATTTATATATGTATTTAATTATAATTATGACTAAAGTTGATATTTAAAAAAAATAATATTTTAATAAAAAAAGTATTAGGTGATTTTAAGGTGAAAAAGCTATATTCAATACTCTTTTTTTTTTGCTAACCACATGTTATTATTTTTGTTCCCATCAATTTTACCAGTATTTTTATCAAATTTTAAAATTTTATAGTGCATTCAAATGTTAAAACACCACAAATATAAACACTATTAAAATTTTACAAAGCATAGAATATTCCAATATAAACACTATTAAAATTTTACAAAGCCCATGATAGAATATTCTTTTAGCTTCAAAGGACAAATTTCCTATTCTTTTTTCTTTTACTTAGATTCCACAAATACATGTTATTTGACTTTTTATGATTTTATTTATTTTATTTTTATTAGAATTCAATATTATCTTTAATTTGTTGCAATCTTATCAAACATTTTTAGCCCTTCATCTTTGATTTTTTATGTCATTAACTCATCATCCTAAAATCTTACTCTTTCAATATTTTTTTCTTCAAGATTGTCAATATATATCAAATATAACTTATGATTCAAGAGTTTTGTTATTTATGATGTAACATATGTTTTATTTAAAAGTAATGACCACATGTAACTTGAAAAATAAAACATTTGTAAGTATAAAAAACTTAATAAAAAAGTTAACTTAAGTCAACTTAAGTAGCGTAATAAACATTTAACTTGGATAATTAAAAATAAGTTAATCTAGATTAATTTGCAAAACATATGACCTATTCTATGAGATTGAGATAATACGTAGAAAAGAAATTAAAGAATATTACAAAACTACTATTTTTTTAAAAAAATCAAACAATGAAATTCAAAAAGAAAATAAACCAAAAAACGGATGTAAACCTGTATTAGCCTTTTAAATTAATGACCTATGTCATTAGATTGAAAGCATCATACATAAAAATAACCACAAAACTCAATTTCTGATAAATCAAAGAGTTAAGGATGAAATTGAAAAAAACATTTATAAAAGGATAAAAAACTAGCAATTAGAAGAATAAGGATAAAAATAAAAATAAAAAATAAATTAAAGGGTAATAAAAAGATTTTTGGTTGAAGGGTGAAATCAAAAAAGAAAAAAAAACTTTAACAAAAAACTTTAAAAGAATAAGGATTAAATTAAAAATAATAATACACTATAAATTTGGATTAAGAGATGAAATTAAAAACCAATAAAATTTTTACAAAGGAGTTAAGAAGAAAAATCAGAAGAATGAGGATTATAGTATAAAAAAAAAAAAATGATATATTAGGATTGAATGATGAAATTGAAAAAAAAAATTAAACTTGAATGATGAAATTGAAAAAAAAAAATTAAACTTTACAAAAGGATTAAGAAAAAAAATTAGAAACTATTACAAAAGGACTAAGAAAAAAAATTAGAAACTAAAAGAACTGGGATTAAATCCAAAGACCAAAAAAATTAAGGGGCAATTTTAAAAATTTGAAGAGTTAGGCATGAAAATTTAGAAGGAGAGATAAAATTTAAAAAAAAAAAAAGAAAAACAAAGCTTCCAACACCAAACCAGAGGTCTGTTCAAGACATGCATTGGGTAGTCATGAAGAGGTTACTAAGAGGATTAAGATGTCATCTTGAAAGATGTTATTTGGTTGTCATGGTAGTGTAAAATGTTAATAAAGAAAGAGATCTAAAATGTGTATTCATTTCATTCATTATTTTAAGTTTTTGGTAGATATGGATTTATGCCATAGATAGGACTTATATAGTTATAGAGATGTAGAGTAAATCAATTGCTAAAATATCTCCTATAAACTCTCAACTAAATTAATGTATAGGTAATGCCAACACTTCCCTTCAAGTTGGTGCAAAGATTTCTTTGAAGCCCATCTTGTCAAATAAGCTTTAAAAGTTTTTGCTGGAGATGGCTTTTGTAAGGATATTCAGGAGTTGATTCTCTGATCTAACATATGAAAATTTAATAACTCATTCTTTAATATTTTATTTAATAAAATGTTTGTCTACTTTAATATGTTTCATGCGATCATGTTAACAAGGTTATGAGATGTTTCAATGATAGCTTTATTATCACAGTAGAGGTTCATTTTTGATTTGGGATCAAAACCAATTTATGACAATAATATTTTGAGCCAAAGCAGTTCACAGAGTCCTTTACCATCACTCAAAACTCAACCTTTACACTTGACAAGGCAATTACCTTTTGTTTCTTGCTCCTCTATATAACTAAGTTGCCACTAATAAAAGTGAAGGTCCAAACATAGATTTTCTATCAGATATGCTTCCTGCCTGGTCATAATCTGTATACCCCTCAACCTCTAGATAACCATTTTCAAAAAATAAAAGCCCCTTTTCAGAAGCTGATTTCAAGTAACGAAGTATTCTAACTACGACATCTATATGTTCTTCACTTAGACAATGCATGAATTGGTTAGCTATTGATTAATACTTAAAAGTGTATTTTTATCATGGTTTTATATCATCATTTTGCACTTAAAGTATCAATAACTCCTTAACTAAAGCATGTTTTATAATAATATATCTAATAATATAAGATACCTTTAATTTATGATAAATATTCATTTTAAATGCAGGCCTATCACATAAATGAAAGGATTGATTGATGACTTGAAGAACTTAAATTGCAAGGATAAAGAGATGGCCAAACTTAGAAAAAAAGATGCTG